>NW_026057576.1:63459920-63562744 GCF_023721935.1 Panthera uncia | reverse complement strand
GTGGTACGTGTTGGGCAATAGCCCTCTTGTGTGAAGGCTGTTTCCTCCAGGGCTGAATTATGTCTAGACCAGGTGGGAAGACACTTACTGAGGAAACAGTGGCATACTGGGAAAGTCTTCTTTCTTTGGATCAGACCATTTGCAGTAGTAATCCCAGCTCGCCACTTGGTAGTTGCGTGACTTTAGGCAGGCTACTTAATTTCTGTAAATTTAACACTCTTTACCTATAAAATCAGGAAATAGATGTTCTACAAGATTGCAGCAAGGATTTGAAATAAATACATAAAGCATCTAGAAAGAGACTGACATGAGGGCAGAGGATCTATTTTGTCCTCTACTACATTCTTCAGGCTTGGTACATGATAGGGTATTTGGTGAATGAATATAATAGGTGTTCAACTAATGGTGGCAATGATGATCATCATTGTTACTAGGTGATTATTCGCCCAAAAAGAACCAACCAAATTTTAACACGCGTTTGTCTCCAGTCTTTAAAATTGTGTATATACAGGGGCACCTGGGTGGCTCAGTCAGTTACGCATCTGACTCTTGATTTTGGCTCAGGTTGTGATCTCATGTTTCATGAGTTTGAGCCCCACGTTGGGCTCTGTGCTGACATCGTGAAACCTGCTTGGGATTCTGTCTCCCTCTCTCTCTCTGCCCCTCCCCTGCTCTCTCTCTCTCTCTCTCTCTCTCTCTCAAAAAAAAAAAAACACTTAAATGTGTATATACACATATATACACATGTAATGATATATGTAATATATTATATAACATATGATATTATACAAAGAATATACAAACCAAGAATTTGAAATAAGTGCCATAATGCTATTCCCAAATTATTATAACTGGATCATACAACTTCATATAGCCAATGTATTTTTTTAAGTTTATTTATTTATTTATTTAGGTGATCTCCACACCCAATGTAGGGCTCAATCTCATGACCCTGAGATCAGAGTTGCATGCCCTTCTGATTGAGCCAGCCAGGCGCCCCTAGCCAATGTATTTTTTTGAAAGGAATGTCAGTATCCCTTACAGATAACAGTTTAGCTGTGGGCTAAATAGGAGAGGAAAAGGATCTGATAATACCTGTAAAAACAGATCTAAGATAAGATTGGAGCACAAGCACACATGGTGAGAACAGATCTTTTCATTGGTCGGTAAATCCCACTACGTGAGCTGTTCCCTCCTACAGATACGAGGAGAACCATTAGAGAGGGAAATTTCCTATCTGAAACTGCAGCGTGTTCCTCTCCACCTTCAGACAGCAAAAGGGAGACAACAGTAGTCTTTTATACTTTGTACTATCACAACCTGAGAAAAGGATGGAAGCCGTAAGTGATGAGGTTAGACAAGAGAACTTTTTCATGAGAATTCAGCATGGTGGGAAGCGCAAGGTACGTTATGAAGGGAATCGGACAGAAAGACGGACAACTGGAGTCCTTCCGGCTTTGCCACCCTGTCTCCTCGGCTTCTCATGAAGGTATTACTGAAAGCCTCCGAACTTTCTCTTAATATTTGGTCTATGCAGCACAGATTTGCTGAACTCCGCCCTTACGTGAGACTGGCTTTGGAGGCACCCTCCTCCTTGTAACGCAGTGATCTGGCAAAGTGGCTTCTGCCACCAGACCACCCTCTATGCACCCCTCATGCACCATGAGGGGTTTGTAAGTTACTTAACCTTTCTATGCCTTGGTTTCCTTATCTGGAAAATAGGGGGGGAGTTCTATCTCATCATAAGCATTGTTATAAATACTGCATAACATAAACCATAAAAGCCCAGTACAGTCCCTTGCAGTAAGCATTCTACACATATGATCTAGCAGTTATAAATACTGTTGCTTTTCCGAAAGAGGCTCTGGAATGACTTCTATCAGCCACTGGTGTAATAAGGTCAATGATTTTCTAAGGAGAAGTTGCCAATCATATCCTGGAGTAAAAAGTCATTTTAATTTGTGAGCTTTACAACTCTCAGGACGTCTGTCCACCCCCCACCCCTACCCTCAATTAGGAAATAGCTTCTGGCTTCACTCAAAACCTTATCAGAAGGCAAGGAAGTCTCGTTATGCAAATACTGTGGTGAAAGTGTGGAAATCTAGAATTTCCATTCCTTGTCACTGTCTATCAAGGGTGACTGAGGGGCCTCTGAAATAGGAAAAAGCCCCTTTGACATTTTTTGTACTGTTATTTTATGACCCGCTATGCTGTATCCTCTAAGGTGAGTGTCCTCTTACATGCCCTATATTATTTCTACTCTTGATTTTGACATTTCTTACCAAGAAATACATCTTTTTAAAAGCACATCCCTTATTAACAGCCCTACTATTATAATGTAGTTGGACAAATTCAACAAAAATGTCTCATCCACATTCTGGGAAGAGAGAGAGTCCATCTGACCTCTTCGAGAATTTTTAATAGAGTAACTTGAACACGAATGCACACGCTCCAGTGCAAATCCTTCTAAGAAGTGTGATGGTCTCAAACTGCAGACACGTCTGTCAGTGTACAACTCACGCCGTCTCCTGCAGGGCTGTTTTGAATATTAGCAACCTCAGGTTCTGGTACTTAAGCACTGCTGAGCTAGTGACCTCTCAAAACAACACGAGTCCCCGTCCGGGCAGTAGATTTGAGAGGAATAAATGATTGCGATTTGTTTCCCCAGGAAAGAAAGAAAATAGCTTTTTGCGGAACCCCCGAATGTACCATTTCCCCAACAGGCAGTGGTGATTTGGAGCATCTTCCTTGACACAGGCTCCCCCAAAGCTCATTAAAAGCCAGATCTAGGCCTATACAACTTTTGGCTTGTTCCTCTCTCAAGGACAGAGAGCAAGGGACCCAGGCCAGATGTTTTCTTACCCCGCTTGCTACCAGCTCACCCTGAAAAGCCCAAATCTGGCTTGATTCAGACTCATCCAAGGAGACCTAGTCTGATTCCATGGCTGGCTTTCTGCCCTGCAATTTCTCCCCATCACACACCCCTTCTTGCTTGATTATATTTGAAATCTCACAAAGGATTTTACAAATCGAAGAAAGCTAAGCATGCATCTCTTTGGCTGACCTATTTTTCCGTGAACGACTTTCAATTAAAACGCAATCACTCAGTCACCAACCAGGTTCAAAGGACTGATATAGATTTGGTTAGTGTTTAATGACAGGGAGACCAGTAAAGAGCACATAAGGGCTTTGTGTAGTCGTCATTGTGGGTGAAAAGGGGCGATGAAGGGACAGGCTGGAGACCCTTTGCAAACTTCTTCATTTGGCGTAATGCAGGTTCTGCTTATCTTCAACTGAGCAGAGACAAATAAAAATTGGGCACCTGGCATTTGGGGTCTCTGCAGCTGCAAACCCAGAAGCTCTGTCTCATATGATTTATGAAAATGAGCTTTTCTTCTTTTAACGTGTGCTTGACTTCATACAAAGGAGCACTTTCCCCTAAAGAGTCATTAATGAAGGTTACACCATAGTCTTAAAACAGGAAGTCAGATGAAATGTTTAATTATTTACGACGGAACATATAGAACATTTGCTGGGTTTGCACAGCTGAAGATATAATTAGAAGTTCCTAGAGAGAGAACAGGCTGACGGTGTGCAGAGATTTCAAACATATTAAAAAGAAAACTCCCCCCAAATTGCTCACAAATGTGAGGGATTAGTCAATATACCTGGGACTCTCTGAAACTTCATGATTGAGTAGCTGAGAATAAAAGATTCCTTCCCCTCTCAATGCCATTTTGGTAGACATTTTGAATGCAATAGCAAATTTGTAGCTCACCAGGACAAGCTCTCTGACGATGTATTAGAATTCATAATCCCAGTCGACACATCTAGTTACTTCTTTTTTCGATTCCTGCACCTTCCTTATTAGTACAAACATGACTAATGCAAATACCTTTGCAGACACCTGCATGCTGTTTTCTTGCATGTTCATAATGGCTTCAGAGATCTTGACATCTATTGGGTCCATGACAGACTCAATGTTGAATGGTCCTTCCAGTCGCTCTGCCACCAAGAGCATTGCATCTGTTAAAACACAGGAACATGATTTATTTATAGGAGAACACAGAGCTCCAAGTCATTAGCCTGTGTTTAAACATTTCCAACAGAACTGGTTGAAAAATAATCATTCATTCAAAATTTATTTTTAAAGTTTATTTATTATTTTCAGAGAGAGAGAGAGGGTGCACAAGTGAACAGGGGAGGAGCAGAAAGACAGAGAGAGAGAGAGCATGAGAGAGAATCTCAAGCAGGCTCCCCACTGTCAGCACAGAGCCCCATGTGAGGCTCAAACTCATGAACTGTGAGATCATGACCTGACCTGAAGTCAAGAGCCAGACGCTTAACCGACTAAGCCACCCAGGTGCTCCCCATTCATTCAAAATTTTTATTTGCTTTTATGTAGTCCAAAAATGGGGTGGATGACTAAATACCAAAGCAGTATTTTATTTAATTTCATTTGAATATTTAAAATTATTTTACATGTATAAAACCAGGCTTAAAAATAAGAAAATTTGTTCCTATTGAAAGAGTTGAAGGTATCTTAGTATTCCACATGAAGTTAAACCAAAGAACAAAAATAGAAACAAAGCAAAATTAGGTCAGGGATCAAGTAGATTTCAAAAAAATGGAATCTAGCCTCTTTTCACCTGGAGGATGGGGAAAATTGAGAATATTAAAGAAGAAGTGTTAATGCATGGATTTGGGTGCACAAAGGTCCAGACCCTACTCAAACCTTTCTAGATTTCCCAAGAACAGACCTGTCCCTGATTTGTACTATCACACCACTTCGGACGCCCTTCTGGGTTAGCACTTAGGCATGCTTTGGGATAGAGACACATCTCTTACTTGGTTTTGTATATTCAAGGCTTATTATGGTGCCTATCACATTTTAAGCATCCAAAAATGTCTGTGAAACAACATTGAGCTGAATTCAACTGAAGTATTGTTTGGGAAGCTTTAGTTTTCTGGAAAAGATGGTAATAGTGACATGTTGACAGGAGCTATGTGTTAGGAGCTAGTAGTCCTGAGTTGTCATCCTTCATCTGTCACTAACTAGCTGAATGGCTATGGGAAAAAACCCTGAGCTTACCTGGCCTCAGTCTAGTGAGGTGTATAAAAGGGACTGGTGATGAAGAGTCTCTCAGGGTCTATGGTGAAGGGCATATGTCCACTCCTACGGACACATGAAAACTGGCTTGCTTTTGTCTTAGCGTTCAGGGCACAGCTTGGTAGCCTGCCTCCACCAGGACTGTCGAATAGAACTTTATGTGATGAGGACTGTGTGGCTGTTGAAACTTAAAATGTGCCTAGTGCAACTGGAGAATTAAATTGTTAATAAATTAGTTAGTTGGCTTTTAATTAATTTACATATAATTTTCTTATTTTTTAAATGTTTCTCTTTTTTTTATTTTATTTAAAAAAATTTTTTTTTTATTTTTTAATATATGAAATTTACTGTCAAATTGGTTTCCATACAACACCCAGTGCTCATCCCAAAAGGTGCCCTCCTCAATACCCATCACCCACCCTGCCCTCCCTCCCACCCCCCATCAACCCTCAGTTTGTTCTCAGTTTTTAACAGTCTCTTATGCTTTGGCTCTCTCCCACTCTAACCTCTTTTTTTTTTTTTTTTTTTTTTCCTTCCCCTCCCCCATGGGTTTCTGTTACATTTCTCAGGATCCACATAAGAGTGAAACCATATGGTATCTGTCTTTCTCTGTATGGCTTATTTCACTTAGCATAACACTCTCCAGTTCCATCCATGTTGCTACAAAAGGCCATATTTCATTTTTTCTCATTGCCACGTAGTATTCCATTGTGTATATAAACCACAATTTCTTTATCCATTCATCAGTTGATGGACATTTAGGCTCTTTCCATAATTTGGCTATTGTTGAGAGTGCTGCTATAAACATTGGGGTACAAGTGCCCCTATGCATCAGTACTCCTGTATCCCTTGGATAAATTCCTAGCAGTGCTATTGCTGGGTCATAGGGTAGGTCTATTTTTAATTTTCTGAGGAACCTCCACACCGCTTTCCAGAGCGGCTGCACCAATTTGCATTCCCACCAACAGTGCAAGAGGGTTCCTGTTTCTCCACATCCTCTCCAGCATCTATAGTCCCCTGATTTCTTCATTTTGGCCACTCTGACTGGCGTGAGGTGGTATCTGAGTGTGGTTTTGATTTGTATTTCCCTGATAAGGAGCGACGTTGAACATCTTTTCATGTGCCTGTTGGCCATCCGGATGTCTTCTTTAGAGAAGTGTCTATTCATGTTTTCTGCCCATTTCTTCACTGGGTTATTTGTTTTTCGGGTGTGGAGTTTGATGAGCTCTTTATAGATTTTGGATACTAGCCCTTTGTCCGATGTGTCATTTGCAAATATCTTTTCCCATTCCGTTGGTTGCCTTTTAGTTTTGTTGGTTGTTTCCTTTGCTGTGCAGAAGCTTTTTATCTTCATAAGGTCCCAGTAATTCACTTTTGCTTTTAATTCCCTTGCCTTTGGGGATGTGCCGAGTAAGAGATTGCTACGGCTGAGGTCAGAGAGGTCTTTTCCTGCTTTCTCCTCTAAGGTTTTGATGGTTTCCTGTCTCACATTCAGGTCCTTTATCCATTTTGAGTTTATTTTTGTGAATGGTGTGAGAAAGTGGTCTAGTTTCAACCTTCTGCATGTTGCTGTCCAGTTCTCCCAGCACCATTTGTTAAAGAGACTGTCTTTTTTCCATTGGATGTTCTTTCCTGCTTTGTCAAAGATGAGTTGGCCATACGTTTGTGGGTCTAGTTCTGGGGTTTCTATTCTATTCCATTGGTCTATGTGTCTGTTTTTATGCCAATACCATGCTGTCTTGATGATGACAGCTTTGTAGTAGAGGCTAAAGTCTGGGATTGTGATGCCTCCTGCTTTGGTCTTCTTCTTCAAAATGACTTTGGCTATTCGGGGCCTTTTGTGGTTCCATATGAATTTTAGGATTGCTTGTTCTAGTTTCGAGAAGAATGCTGGTGCAATTTTGATTGGGATTGCATTGAATGTGTAGATAGCTTTGGGTAGTATTGACATTTTGACAATATTTATTCTTCCAATCCATGAGCAGGGAATGTCTTTCCATTTCTTTATATATTCTTCAATTACCTGCATAAGCTTTCTATAGTTTTCAGCATACAGATCTTTTACATCTTTGGTTAGATTTATTCCTAGGTATTTTATGCTTCTTGGTGCAATTGTGAATGGGATCAGTTTCTTCATTTGTCTTTCTGTTGCTTCATTGTTAGTGTATAAGAATGCAACTGATTTCTGCACATTGATTTTGTATCCTGCAACTTTGCTGAATTCATGTATCAGTTCTAGCAGACTTTTGGTGGAGTCTATCGGATTTTCCATGTATAATATCATGTCATCTGCAAAAAGCGAAAGCTTGACTTCATCTTTGCCAATTTTGATGCCTTTGATTTCCTTTTGTTGTCTGATTGCTGAGGCTAGAACTTCCAGCACTATATTAAACAACAGCGGTGAGAGTGGGCATCCCTGTCGTGTTCCTGATCTCAGGGAAAAAGCTCTCAGTTTTTCCCCGTTGAGGATGATGTTAGCTGTGGGCTTTTCATAAATGGCCTTTATGATCTTTAAGTATGTTCCTTCTATCCCGACTTTCTCAAGGGTTTTTATTAAGAAAGGGTGCTGGATTTTGTCAAAGGCCTTTTCTGCATCGATTGACAGGATCATATGGTTCTTCTCTTTTTTTTTGTTAATGTGATGTATCACGTTGATCGATAAATGTTTCTTTTTGAGAGAGAGAGAGAGAGAGAGAGAGAGAGAGAGAGAGACAGATCACGAGCAGGGGAGGGGCAGAAAGAGAGGGAGACACAGAACCTGGGCAGGCTCCAGGCTCTGAGCTGTCAGCACAGAGCCCAGCGCGGGGCTTGAACTCATGAACCGTGAGATCGTGACCTGAGCCGAAGTTGGAGGCTTAAGTGACTGAACCACCCAGGTTCTCCTAAATATAATTTTACAATTTGCTTGAGACTGCTGGCTACCATATTAGGCAACACAGCCTAGACTTTTAACATACAGATTCCAGTCTTGGATCTCAGGTTTTTCAATTGTGAAAGCTCTTGGGAGCCAATCTTAAAACAATTTCCTTCTTTCAAAATAATAGATGTTTATTATCAAACACAAAATACAGAAAAAAAACCAACAAAAAGTGAAATACACTCATAATACCACTTCCCAGAAAAACACTCTGAACAGTTTGTATAGGCCTTGTTTTTTTTTCCTCTGTGCATAAATATTTTAAGCATGCAACTAGAAATATACCATACATATATCATATAATCTGCTTTCTAAATATAATATATTATTAATGGTAAATGCTGTTTATACAGTTATTTTATAGTATTAGTGTGAGGAGACCAAATTTTATCTTTATTCATATCCAACCATGCTCAACCAAAGCCCAACAATCAAAATTCTTTCAGGGTTATAAATAGTTATGAATTAGGCAGATGAGAAACCTTTTAAGAGAGATGAATTCTTGTAAGAAGGATACAGTACTCTTTAGGAAGCACAGATTTACATTTCTAAAGAGGACTAGGTTTTGTGAACAACATAAGCTTGAACAGTATCAATTGGTTTTCCGCCCCAGCCCCCAGGATGGAGTCTGCTCTACAACTCGTGTAATGCCCCGGGAATAAATGCGCTCTATTCCAGCCACATTCCTGGCACTCTGTCCCATTGTATCCTTAGGAAAATTTGGAGTATGAATAGATTCACAAAGATCCCCTAACAACAAATTTTCTGATTTTTTTCCCTTAGATACTGCAGACTTATCTGTGTACATCACGACAAGATCTTGTAACAAAAGTAGTGATTTCTCTGCATCTTGCTGACCCTAGTTATCTGGCAGCGTGGACAGAGGATGTACATTGTAGGGTTGTAGTATTTTGATATTAAAGATGTTTTTCCCTTCAAGGTTTTAAAAGGTGGCTGTTGTCTGAGAGCTGATCTATTTCTTTTCTGTCTTTGTATCTGTTTTGTATGTTTATTAAAAATAACCTCCTTTGGGGGCGCCTGGTGGCTCAGTCTGTTAAGTGTCTGACTCTGGATTTTGACTCATGTCATGATCCCAAGGTTGTGGGATTGAGCCCTGCTTGGGATTTCTCTCTCTTTCCCTCTGCCCCTCCCCCATTCAAGTGCATTCTCTCTCTCTCTTAAAAAAAAATATCCCCTTTACCCTTAGCTTTCTAATAGGTTTTTTGATGATGATTTTTTATGACGAATGACCAAGTTTCTCTAGATGGGTATATCCTGCTAGAAGAAGCAAGAATCCTTGTACAGGAAAAAGAATTGGCCCTATGGAGTTACTCACAACGTGAAATGAAAGAAACTGATCCTTAAGGGATCAGTTAAGGGATTGTTAACTGTGTGTTTTACATAAGTATCTGCACAAATCATAATACAAAGAGTACTGGTCGGTCTATCTAGGTATATTCACCTGACATGAATGGGCTGACTTGAGACAGTGATACTGTAGGCTCTCCTGAAAATCTGAGAGCCATTGTGCTCTGGGTAATAAGGACCAGTGTTCAGACTGGATGCTAAGGACTTATTTTAGTGTGACAGTTTGAAATTATGGGGTCCTATCATAAAGTAGAGCTGTTTCTCTCTGGTGACTTCCATCTTTTTGTTCCCTGTTCCTTTCCCGCCATAGTGCACGCCTGTTAGGTTTCTGGGTCTGCAAACTTATCTCCTCTTTTTAGACTCTAATCATGATAAAAATGCTCAGGGTGAACCACTCCTGATCATTTGCCTTTGTGGCCTTGGAAAAAGGCAGCCCAGTTGATGATCCTGTATATTAAACATAACCTAATGGTCACCTACACTCAAATTGGTTGCTCCTATATTTCCATTCTTTATTGCAACTCATTTAGTTTTTTATAAGAGCTAATTTAAGATGATATATTTTTGATGTAGGTGGGTGTCTATTTTTCTTTTACTTTAGATCAGCAATTAAAATATGCTACTTTAGGTTATGTGGTTTAGGCTATTACTAATTATACATATATATATATAGATATAGATATATATATATATATATATACACACACACACATGTATATATGTATATAATGTACATATATACATATATACATTATATACATATATATTTGCATATACGTATGCAAATATATATATAAATACACACGTATATACACACTAGTTTATATACCTTATATATATGTTAGTATATATTACATATATAAACTAATATATACTAATTATATACATATAATTACTAAGTAAATTAAATTCTCCTTTGAAGACTCAAAAGCCAATGTAGATTGGCTCAAAACCTCAGAATCATCATTAAGAGTAGTAATATGCATACAGTTAACACTACTATATTTTACACCTAAAAATTTAAGAGAGTAGATATTATGTTATGTGTTTTTTACCAAAATAATAATAATAAAAAAGAATAGTAATTATTATTGTGCTGATCAACTACAGAGGTGGAGAAAAGGGAACACTTTTACACTGTTGGTGAGGACATAAATTGGTGCAGCCACTGTGGAAAATACTATGGAGTTTCCTTCAAAAAGTTTAAAATAGGACTACCATATGCTCCAGCAATCTCATTTCTAGGAAATAAAATCACCAACTAGAGAAGATATTTGCACCCCCATGTTCACTGAAGTATTACTTATAATGGCCAACACATGGAAACAATGGAACTGTCCATCAACAGGGGAGTGGATAAAGATTATATATATATATATATATATAATATATATATATATATATATATATATATATATATATATATTATTCAGCCATGGGAAAGAAAGGAATTCTGTCATTTGTGACAACCTGGATGGACCTAG
This sequence comes from Panthera uncia, assembly GCF_023721935.1. Lineage (NCBI taxonomy): Eukaryota > Metazoa > Chordata > Mammalia > Carnivora > Felidae > Panthera > Panthera uncia. The sequence continues at coordinate 63,551,865 of NW_026057576.1, read as the reverse complement.
AGGGCATTATGTTAAGTGAAATAAGTCAGAGAGAGAAAAATACTGTATGATCTCAGTTATATGTGGAGTCTACAAAAAACGAAGTCATAGATACAGAGAATGGACTGGTTGGGTTGCAAGAGGCAGGAATTAGGAGGTGGGACAAATAGGTGAAAGAGGTAAAAGGGTATAAACTTTCAGTTAATAAGTCCTGGGGATGTAATAATGTAAGGCATGATGACTATAGTGAACAGTATTGTTTTGCACATTGGAAGATGCTGAGAGAGTAGATCTTAACATTTTTTTTAAAGTTTATGTTTGAGAGAGAGAGACACACACAGAGAGAGACAGAGCACGAATTGGGGAGGAGCAGAGAGAGAGACACACACAGAATCCCGAGCAGGTTCCAGGCTCTGGGCTGTCAGCACAGAGCCTGATGTGGGGCTCAAACTCAATGAGTGGTGAAATCATGACCTGAGCTGAATGAAGTCAGACGCTCAACCAACTGAGCCACCCAGGTACCCAGCTAAGAGAGTAGATCTTAAAAGTTCTCATCACAAGAAAAAAAATATGTGACTATGTATCATGACGGATGTTAAATAGACTTATTGTGTGATCATCTATCTATATATACATATATATACACACACGCACATGTAATCATATATATATGTGTGTGTGTATATATATGTATGTAATCATTATGTGGTACACCTTGGCCAATACAATGTTACATGTCAATTGTATCTCAGTAAAAACAAAAACAAAACAAAAACACATGTCTCCTTAAGATACAGTCATCCCTGGGGCGCCTGGGTGGCTCAGTCGGTTAAGCGTCCGACTTCAGCTCAGGCCACGATCTCGCGGTCCGTGAGTTCGAGCCCCGAGTCAGGCTCTGGCCTGATGGCTCAGAGCCTGGAGCCTGCTTCCGATTCTGTGTCTCCCTCTCTCTCTGCCCCTCCCCCGTTCATGCTCTGTCTCTCTCTGTCTCAAAAATAAATAAAACGTTAAAAAAAAAAAATTAAAAAAAAAAAAAAAGATACAGTCATCCCTGTGCCCAGTTCCCCTTTTCATTCTAAATATACATGACAGGATTCCCCAGGGCCACAAAAGAGAAAGCTTTGCAGAAAACTCTTCTGAGTATTTTGCATTTCCACTACAAAGCGTCATGCTTATACCTCCTGTATTTAGGAGTCTAGTTTAGCTACATGACAGAATGAGAAAGTGGCAGTGGAAAGCTAGAGCTATCCAGTCCTGGGACAATGCGTAGGGCTGGGAGTAAATGGCCACTCTCCCGGGGGCCCCAGACCTCAGGTGGTGAGAGGGTCTGCATGGCCCGCCGAGCAGCCAAGAGCATCCCTGCTTGACTGGTTTGCCTCCCACCGGCTGGGCAAGGCGGTCATTAGTTAAGCTCTCCAGGTGTCAGAAGAACCTTCCCTCTTCTTTGGGGTTGAAGGAAGACATGCCTCTCTCTCCTCCCACTACTTTTGTGACACCAAGGCAGTCGTTCGTAAGTTCCTCTGCAATCAATTAAGCCACAACATGGCCATCACTTCCTCCAGAGGCTGCCATCCTACGCTGTCTTAATTATCTCTGTGCCTTTTACATTTTGGAATATTTGGAACATTATTTTTAACTGTGTTCTTGAGCTGTTATCTATTGCCAATTAAACCGGGACAGGACTAGCATGTCAGCTAATGATCAGCCAATCCTTCTGCACATATCTCCTGTGTCACCCAAGTTTTGTTTCTCTTTTTTTTTTTTTTAATTTTTTTGATATTTATTCCTTTTTTGAGAAACAGTGTGAGCAGGGGAAGGACAGAGAGAGAGGGAGACACAGAATCCGAAGCAGGCTCCAGGCTCTGAGCTGTCAGCACAGAGCCTGACGCGAGGCTTGAACTCACGAACTGTGGGATCATGACCGAGCCCAAGTCGGATGCCTGACCGACTGAGCCACCCAGGTGCCCCTCTCTTTAAACAAAGGACTGTTGTCTTGCTCAAACAGTATATAAAACCTTCATTTCCAAATGGAGATTAAGTTTAGATGAGTTAAAAATTGCTGGTATCAGTGCACCTGGGTGGCTCAGTCAGTTAAGTGTCTGACTCTTGATTTCAGCTCAGGTCATGATCTCATGGTTGTGAGATCGAGCCCCACATCGGGCTCTGGGCTCTGCACTGAGTGTGGAGCCTGCTTAAGATTCTCCCTCTGCTCCCCCCCCCCCCCCCCAAATAAATAAGTAAGCATTAAAAAAAATAACTGGTATTGCAGCCTGAGGTTCCGAGGCACACAGACAGAAGGCGACTCCATAAGAGCACAGGGGGCTTGCATAGCAGCTCAACCCGGTGCTCATCCAAAGGTGAGGAGCCAGGCTGCAGGTAACACCACACCTTCAGGCCAAGGCGTTTGGCTCAAGTAAGCGCAGACATTTCTGTTACGAATGAGGACACCTGATTCTGATTAGATGGAGGCAGGTGCCTGCGTTTCCATCTAGGACCATCTATTAAGTGCCGGAGACATAATGCACGTCCCAGAGTCCCATCTTGCTCATCTATGAAGTAGAGGTGATGACAATGTCTACCTGACAGTAGTGGCAAGAGGAACCAAATGAAATCGTAAAGTTGTTAGTTCAATGCCTGGCACATACATACTCAGCTGTCCGCAAAGGTTAGCTAATACAAGGCGCCACCTCTGGGCGGAAGTGGAAAAGAGAGGACCAACTTACAAGATATTTTGGTGGAATCGTTGACAGCAATTGACGTGAGTTGTAAGAAAGTAAGAGGCACACGGATGACTTTAAGATGTATAGCTCTTTGGTATGCCAAATCAATGTTTTGATAATAGCTGCTTTGTGACGGATGAGTTCACTGCTGAGACGCAAGACTGCGTTATTTTCTCATGATGTCAAGCTCTACCAATTAATGATAACTACGAAGTCTTTGATGCCCTTCCTATTGAGAGGTGGGGTTTATGTCCCATCCCCTTGAATCTGGGTGGGCTCTGTCACTACTGTCACTAACAGCACATAGTAGAAAGGACATTGCCAATTTCTAGACAGTTACCAAAGACACCGTAGCTTCCGGTTTCTGTGTCTTTTGAGACTCTACTCTGAGATCACCATGCTGGACTGGTCATGGTGACAGTCGCAGCTGGGCCCAGATTTCCAGCCACCCTTGCTGCTGCAGGCAGAATGTCTGTGCCCCCCCCAAATCCATATGTTGAAACCTAGTCCCAAGATGATGCTATTTGGAGGTGGGGCCTTTGGGAAGCGATTAGGTCATGAGAGCTCTGCCCTCATGAATGTATTAGTGCCCTTATAAAAGAGACCTCAGAGAGCTCCCTGTCCCTTCCGTCATGTGAGGGCACATTGAGAAGACGGGCGGGTATGAAGGGAAGCAGTCTCGCACCAGATACCAAATCTCCTGGCGCCTTGACCTAGGATCTCTCAGCCTCCAGAAGTGTGAGAACTACATGTTTGCTGTTTAGACCATACAGTCTGTGGCATTTTTGTTATAGCAGCCCCTATGGTGCTAAGACACCTGCCGTGGTGCCAGACACATGAGGGAGGTAGTCTAGGACCTTCCAGACTCCTCTCCCAGTTGATTTACCATCTAGTGACCCCAGTCAGCACCATGTGGAGCAGAAGAATCAGCCAGCTGAGTTGTACTAAAATTCCTGATCCACGGTACTGTGATCTGAAATAATACAATTATTATTATAAGCTGTTAAACTGGGGGCCGTTAATTTGTGACAACAGGAAACCAGGTTGCGTATGTGGTTACAGCCACATGACAATATTTATAAAATATTCAGATATTTTCCCAGTATTTGTTTGACAGGACCTAAATATTCAGAATTCTAGCCAATTTATATTTGACAAACTTAACACCTATGATATAACCCCGGTTTACAAACACTGGAGTGATCAAGAAAAAATAAATATTGTCCTCCAGGGAACATACAAAAAACAAAAACAAAAACAAAACCTTGCTCTAAGCCTACAGAGCACTAAGGTCCCCCAAATGCTCACCAGCTAGCCTCACATCAGGACATACTTTTCTCCTGGGATGTGAGCATGAGACAGAGAGGCAGCAGGCTTGGCAAAAGGTAAATACACTGATTTTTTTCTAAGTATTTGACTTTATGAAGAGCAAGAACTCTGACACAGGAGCTGGACGTTATCTCTGATCTCTGGATGGCACTGGATTAAAACCTGTCTTGCTGCAGGGACTGTTGAATGTTTACGCTCCTCTAGGATATAAATATTAAGTAGGATTTCATACGATCAGATAAATATTTTTAATTTATTTCTTGAGAAAAGGAGATGTAACATCCGAAATGATCTTGCTGAATGCTACGGATTTTAATGTAGAAGGGAGTGATTTTCAAAATGTTTTAGAGGAGACAGGAAGAGAAAGCTTTTATTTTCAAATGAGGTGTTACCAGGCTTTTCCTAAATAATGATAGAGTAGAAATGACCTTGAAAATTCAGTTAAGGGGTTCCAGGGTGGCTTAGTCCGTCAAGCGTCCGATTTCGGCTCAGGTTACCATCTCACGGTTCGTGAGTTCGAACCCTGCATCGGGCTCTTGTGCTGACAGCTCAGAGCCTGGAGCCTGCTTCCGATTCTGTGTCCCTCTCTCGATCTGCCCCTCCCCTGCTCGTGCTCAGTCTCTCTCTCCCTCTCAAGAATAAAAAACACATTAAAAATTTTTTTAAACAATTTTTTTCCCTTTGAGGGAAATCCGAATTAAGATAAAACCTCCATTTCAAAGTTCTCATTAAATCTTTTACATTTGTCTTAATAATCTACTTTTTGAAAAATGAAATCTATAAGCACAATTTACTTTATAGTTTCATAGGAATTCCATAGTGACCATTTTTTTTACAAGTAATGCTCTCCCTCTTCCATCTGATGCACCAGTGTTTTAGCTTAACCAAGATATTTTCCCCACTGAGAAGCAGAAAAAAGAATTAAAAAAATAATAATAAAAGAAAATCAAGAAATATTAAAGGTACCCTGGTAAATTCATTCACTGGCATCCAGTTATTCATTAAAAAAATTTTTTTTTACGTTTATTTACTTATTTTGAGAGAGACAGAGAGCACAAGTGGGGGAGGGGTGGAGACAGAGGCAGAGAGCAACCCAAGCAGGCTCCCTGCGGTCAGCTTAGAGCCTGATGGGGGGCTCGAACTCACGAAATGTGAGATCGTGACCTGCGCTGAACCCGAGAGTCGGGCGCTCAACCGACTGAGTCACCCAGGTGGTCCCACATCTAGTTATTCATTAAAAGAAAACAAAAAAAAACAGCTTCAACATACATGTATGTGCTCATTTATGCCCATGGGATAGATGTAATTAGAAAGCTTTGCTTTCTGTGGCTTCTGGAAACAGGCACATTGAGTGTACACGTCCTTTGCTCTTGCCAAATCGATTAATTAAAATGCTCGTGAGATCTTGGACAGGAATGTGTTTCTGGAGAGGCCTGGAAAGGGCAGAGCTAGAGGCGACAGGGATCCAGAGGCAGGTAGACCTGAGCTGGATACTCAGAAAAGGGTGGCCACGCCAGGGTAGAGAGCACGTGCTCTTTCTGGTCATAAGGGCCACGCTCTTCTCAGAGGGGCTTTTCTTTTTTTCTCGTAGTTTTTGTTTTTGGTTTTTAAGGCAATTCTATAGGAAAGACATTTTCACTTTTAGAATTCTGATTCATAAGAATCCCAAACAGAGACTATTTCCCCCTCTCTGGACTGCACTTCTGACTTTTTACATTGATCACGATCCCTACTTCTGCCTTTGCTGCTCTGTCATCTCTCCTCGGACGTGGCTAGCAGAACTGTCTTTAAAAGTGCAAATCAGATGAGGTCACTGCCTTGTTCTAAAGGTTGCCGTGGACTTTAGGAGAAAGTCGGGACCTCTTAGCCTGGACTTAGCAGCCCTGTCCACTACCACCCATGGTGCCCCAGCCCCATGTACAGGACTCCCTTCTCAGCATTCCATCAGAACTCTGAAAATGACATCGACATTGTCACCAACGTCCCCCACACATGCAATCCCTCCTGAAATTGATGGCCGACTAGTTATTCTATATGTTGCCTTGTTCTCATTTTATCTGCTGGAGAACTTCCAAAGGTTCAAGTCTGAAAAGAGATTGGTGACCAGACTTCATCCCTCATTGCAAATTCACTTCTCACCACTGAACATGTCCCGTGGCTTCCTGCTGTTACAAATAATGCCACAGTGAGTATCCTTGCACAGGATTCATTCAACATATGTGCAAATAACTGTGTTGGATAAAATCTTAGGAGTTCAACTGCTAGGTCAAATATATTTTGGCATTTAAAATTTTGACAATGCCAAAGTTCTCTCTGTAAAGACTGTACCTGTTTACGTTCCTGATAGCAATACACAACAGTGTCTGGTTTTCTAGGTCTCAAACTTTTAGATGTTGTTAAGATCAAACGGTTGGCTGTTTGCCAATCTGATAGGGTAAGAAACTGGCATCTCAGTGTGGTTTTGACTTGAATTTCCTTCATTATAAGATTGAACATCCTTTAATATGTTTAATACCGCATTTTTCTCTTCATATTCTTCGTTCACTTATTTTTCTGTTGGATTACTTTTTCATTTTGATATAAGGAATTATTTTTTGTAAAAATAAATACGTTAAAGACATCAGCTCTTTGGTGACATGAATCACCATTTCCTCTCACTAGTTGCCATTGATCTTGGGACTTGGTTCATGGTAGTTTTTGCTACGCAGAAATTTGAAATTTTTTATAGTCAAATTTACCACTCATTTGTTCATTCTTGGTCTTGTGTCGTATTATACAGGCTTTCTCCTTTCCACGTTCACCTCTATGACCTAATGTACTTCCACTCAGGTATTCCCTCACTATCTTCCTTGCTATTCCATGAATATTGGCCAGGTACTTCTTCCTTGAATACTCTCCCCCAAATTTCTATTTCTCTCTTATTTTCTACTGGTCTCTCCCCCCGTGTCACATCTTAGAAAAACCTTCTCTACCTTACAAACTACCACTCTTATCTGATTGCTGTTTATTTATTTTTGAGAGAGAGAGAGAGAGGGAGAGAGAGAACATGAGTGGGGAAGGGGTGGAGAGAGAGGGTGACAGAGAATCCCATCAGGCCCCACGCTGCCAGCACAGAGCCTGATGCGGGGCTCGAACCCACAAACCATGAGATCGTGACCTGAACTGAAGGTGGACACTTAACCGACTGAGCCATCCAGGTGCCCCTGATTACTGTATTCTGGACAGCAAGAAGGCAAAGACTTCATCTTTGTTGTCTGTAGTCCCAAGCCCTAGAAAAATTGGGATCTGGAGTTGTGAAATCATCATTTGTTAAATAAATTATTGGAACAGTTTTTAAAAACTCTCTTTATTTTCTTCTAGAAACTTAAAAGCTAATTTGCTGCCCTCCTCTTTGCCTTAAGACTCTGTCTGTCTGTCTGTTCCCCTGCCACGTGCACCATCACAAATGCCTGCAAAACTTTATTAGCGCTGGCCCGGAGGATAAATAGCCCCTTGCTGGCTTTTGATGTGTTATAAGGTAGATGAAGAGTTTCTGTGGGAATTCAGAATCTTATTGTACTTTTTTATTAGGTAGAATAACTTTTTAGATCTTTTAGCTTGAAATTGAAAAGTATGGCTGGTTTTCTTTCTGTCAGAGGTCATTCCTAGGTTAATCTAAAAAAAAAAAAAAAAAGTGACATATTCGGCTTTTACCAAACAAAGCAATTCCTGTTGTTTCTCAAGAGTCCAAGTTTGCCATTAACTTTGAAAACAATCTCTGTGATAAATGTCATATGTGTTTCTTCCTGGCAATTTGTCTACATTCACTAAATACCAAATTAATGATCTTTTTTTTTTTTTTTTTTTCTTATTTTGCCAAGCCTGTGTGGTGTTTAGGTCCATTAAACGACGACGACAACAACAACAACAACAAAAGGCAAAGAAGACAACAACAGGAGTCAGATCTAGCTACAGAAATCAATACCACAAAGTGAGGTAAATAATAGAAAATGGAAATGAACCAATTAAATGCAGTTTAAAATAGTGCACAGATATTTGATACCAAATAAGGCAGGGACAGTCACCCAGAATAATTACAGTAACTAAAGAACTTAAGCCAAATAAAAGAGAATTTAATGAAGATCACTATTTACTTTGAAACCAAATCCAGGAAGAGGAGGAGAGAACAAATATACAAACTAATTTAATTCGGAAACCAATGCAAACAAAGAGGTTTATTTTGCTTCTACACTGTAAAAGAAAATGCAAATTGTGGGAGAAATCATTCTCCAGTACTCCCAGCACAGTACAGAAATTGGAATTTCCAGGACTCATTTTCAGATGTTGGTTTCTTGTTAGTAGAATGATGCATTGCATTTCATAAAATGTAATATATTCACGCAAGCATCATCTCAATTCTGTATTATATCTTTGGGATGTTTAGTTACATCACGAGCCAGAAAGAGTGGGCTTTGTAAATCATGAACTTGATGGACATCAAAGTGTATACTACCAACCATAATCCTTTATTCAAATTTTTATTGCTGGTTCTTCATATGAATAATTTTTTATGTCATTTGTAGCTAGGAACGTTCCAAAAATTCACATCAACCCAGCAATCTTTGCCTTGATGATGAATCACAGGATTAAAGGGTAAAGAATTCTTAAAGATCTCTTTCACAGAAGAACTATACTTATCTTTACATTCTTGGTGCCTCCAGAGGGTTCTGGTATCTAGTGGATTGATTTGGACCAACCAGTTGGTTTTATTGTTTAGGAAACAAGAACCCAAAGAAGAAAAGCAAATCATTCAGTGCAAACAACATCCCTTTGACCAAAATCTTTGTTCTCTCTTTCTCTATCCATTATACCAAGTATTGAAATTGCTCAAATAGCATCAATGTGCTTACTTACTATTTTGTTACTTAAAATTACAAGTGTTTCACCACTTTAAAAAATATCGAAAGAGAAAGCATAAATGATAAAGATAGAGCATTTTTGCCCTAAGATTTTTCTCCTTCCTTCTTTGCTGCAGTTAAGTTCTCCTTTAAGCCTCCTTTAGGGCCCCAGTTCTTTCAGGGTGGGCACCGTGATCCTCAATTGTCCCTGACAAACTTATAAAAGCATTCACTTCGAGTCATAGGCTCCGCGACCCTGGGCAAATTGCTTAACCACTGTGATCCTGGTGTCCTCTGTTATCATGTGGGCTCTTCCTATGTCACCGTGGGGGTTAGATGGAACTAGGCACATAGCACACTAAATGCTTATTATTACAGTATGCTTATTGTATCTTTGTGGAGAGGAGAGTCCTTTCATTTACCAACAAAATGAACATTGAAGGTTTGATTCCATCATCATTCATGAGGTCATAAACCCTTACTGAAAGAGGACAATATCTGACACGACCCCTTTATCTTACAGAGAAGGTCACCAAGTCCCAGTGACACGAGGGGTCTAGTGATTTGACTGGACACCCTGGCAGACTTGTGACCATTGTCCAGTTCTGTCTTCAAACAGGCTTTCTCTACTACATCGTGCTGGTTCCTTCTGCACAGTCAGCCAACCTACCATTAAGAAACAGAACCAGTTACTCCTCATCAGGGAAATACAAATCAAAACCACACTCAGATATCACCTCACTCCAATCAGAGTGGCCAAAATGAACAAATCAGGAGACTATAGATGCTGGAGAGGATGTGGAGAAACGGGAACCCTCTTGCACTGTTGGTGGGAATGCAAACTGGTGCAGCTGCTCTGGAAAACAGTGTGGAGGTTCCTCAAAAAACTAAAAATAGATCTACCCTATGACCCAGCAGTAACACTGCTAGGAATTTACCCAAGGGATACAGGAGTACTGATTCATAGGGGCACTTGTACCCCAATGTTTATAGCAGCACTCTCAACAATAGCCAAATTATGGAAAGAGCCTAAATGTCCATCAACTGATGAACGGATAAAGATATTGTGGTTTATATACACAATGGAGTACTACGTGGCAATGAGAAAGAATGAAATACGGCCCTTTGTAGCAACGTGGATGGAACTGGAGAGTGTGATGCTAAGTGAAATAAGCCATATAGAGAAAGACAGATACCATGTATTTTCACTCTTATGTGGATCCTGAGAAACTTAACAGAAACCCATGGAGGAGGGGAAGGAAAAAAAAAAAAAAAAGAGGTTAGAGTGGGAGAGAGCCAAAGCATAAGAGACTGTTAAAAACTGAGAACAAACTGAGGGTTGATGGGGGGTGGGAGGGAGGGGAGGGTGGGTGATGGTATTGAGGAGGGCACCTTTTGGGATGAGCACTGGGTGTTGTATGGAAACCAATTTGACAATAAATTTCATATATTAGAAAAGAAAAAAAGAAAAAAGAAACAGAACCAGTTAAAGCATTTCGGGTGTCAATAAACCAAAAAAGCCTAAACCTTTTGCCAGTATATTGCAGTTAAAGCAATCCTCCTATTTCTCCCTCCTTTGCCCTAAAAGTTAATAAAGCAAATAACCCCAGAGACCATTTGTTCCTGTAGCACAAGGGCTTGCAACCTACATGGAATGAATCACGAACCTCTCCCAGAACCAATAAAAAATAAATAAATGAAAAGTCAGGTGTGTTGTCAGAATTCCCTGCTGGGTCTGAACAGAGTGATTAGTGAGCGATTCAGTAAGCAATGGAACCCTTCTCTCCTTCTCATGTGTGTACTGGTGTTATTAAAAAGTATAGATTTTTTATTATTTTGTTGCCATGCGAAACAAAAGGAAGATGAAAATACAGGGCAGTCTGCCCTGTATCATGGGTCATCAGACCCAAAGTAAAATGCTGGATTGTTTAAGAAAAGAAAAACCCCCACCATTTTGGCAGGTGATAACTTCATCTCTTCTCGTGTCTGATTCACCCTGTGAAATGGCAAGATGACTTCTATTATTTCTTCTGTCTCTACATCTTTAAAAAAATTTTTTTTTTAATGTTTTTATTTATTTTTGAGACAGAGAGAGACAGAGCATGAGCAGGGGAGGGGCAGAGAGAGGGGGGACACAGAATCCGAAGCAGGCTTCGGGCTCTGAGCTGTCAGCACAGAGCCCGACGTCGGGCTCGAGCTCACGGAGTGTGAGATCATGACCTGAGCTGAAGTCGGATGCTTAACCAACTGAGCCACCCAGGCACCCCGGTCTCTACATCTTATATCAAGTTATCAAGTTATCAAGTCATCTTCAAAATATGCGCCATGGTGAAGTTACAGATCATTTTCTAACCTGGGGGGGAGGGAGGGAGGAAAGGGTGGGGAGAGAGAGAGAAAAAGAGAGAGACAGAGAGACAGAGAGAGAGAGACAGAGAGAGAGACAGAGAGAAGGCCATGAATCCACGACAGAGAAGGACTAGGTACTTAGGCAGCATTTTCGTGGAGCCTGGGCCTGGTACTGGTATAACAGCTTTAGGGCATAGAGATTCATTTTACTTTTACAGCAATACCATGCTGTAGGGAGTACTATCATCTCCTTTAATGACTGTGGAGGCTAGACCCTAGAGGTGAAATAGCTTGCCCAAAGTCTCATGGCTTGTGGGGTGGTTAGGGTAGGTGCTGGTCTGAGTAGGCCAGAACTAACACCAAGGAACTGCTTGAACTTGTCACTCTAGCTAAGGAGACCTCCTCGAGTCCCAGGTAGGTGGGCCTGAGCGTGCATCTGTGCAGTTAACGAGGCTGAGGCAGGAGAATCACTGCCCGCACTTCTCTGGTCCTGCTTTTCCAAAAGGCTGTGTCACAAAAACAAGTGCTCTTGGGAGCTCTGGATAGCCGCTCTCATGTTCAGGCTCCGGGTACACACTTCCTCTTTATGGGCCTTCCATTATTAGTGTTGGGGGTTTAGGCTCTTCTAGAACCTATCACTGAAATATAACCTTGTTGAATATGAGAATGCAGTGGTTTTTCTGTTCTTAGAATACGTGTATGGGGAAGGAGTATTTAACATCAGCCATAAAATTAAAGGTCACTTCATTTATTTGGCTTTCAAAAAGATATAACTACTTTCTTACAAGATTTCTTTTTTTAATTTTAATGTTTATTTATTTATTTTTTGAGAGCGAGAGAGACAGAGCATGAGCAGTGGCAGAGAGAGAGAAACACGGAATCCGAAGCAGGCTCCAGGCTCTGAGCCATCAGCACAGAGCCTGACGTGGGGCTCGAACTCATGAACCACAAGATCATGACCTGAGCTGAAGTCCGTTGCTTAACCAGCTGGGCCACCCAGGTGCCCCCACAAGATTTCTTTTTATGCTGAAGAACATATTAGCTGAATTGGAAGGGAAGTTTTTAGGCAATATTCACTCCTTTTTTATCTTAAGTCTCTCCTAGCCAGGGAGTGGATCTTCAACTGCACATTGGACATCTCCACCCAGTGTCTATTTATGTATGTTTGTTATATAAAATTTGGAAAGAAGAAGAGAATAAAAATCCTCTGATATACCAAGACAGAGATCACTATGGGTAATATTTTGTGGTACTTTCTTCCTGGTGTGAGTTCTAATATGAATAGTATTGGGGTCAGGCTAAATGCAGTTTTCCCCCTTTACTTTCAGTTCAATAGCACAGAGTGAGATATCCCCACTATATCCAAGAACATATCCCTTTTAGTGACTGCACGATATTTTATGTCTTCAATGCATTCTAAACTTCTGTCACCTTTCTACCATAGTTGGCTTTATAAGTTCTTACCAGATTTTGCACTGCTATGAAATAGAGCTCCTATCTTTGATCTGTACCTATTTCTGATTATCACCTTAATATAGATTTCTGGGGTGCTGGTGTGGCTCATTCTGTTAAGCACTGGACTTTGATTTCGGCTCAGGTCACGATCTCATGGTTCGTCGTCAGTCCGAGCCCTGCATTGGGCTCTCTCTACTGTCAGCTCAGAGCCGTTTTTACATCCTCTGTCCCTGCCCCTCCTCTCTGCCCTTCCCCCACTCATGCTCCCTCTCTCTCTCAAAAATAAATAAACATTAAAGAAAGATAGATTTCTTTAAATTGACAGTTTTTTATTAATTTAAAAATAAGTATAACAAACTTTTGATAAATACAAAAAGTTCAGACTTTAATATGGAGAAATACCCTTAATATAGAGAGCTAAATGTAGGCAAGAGAAATAGTTCTGATTCCACCATTTCATAGGCCTCCTGCATTTAAAAGGCAGCCATTTAAGATGATACTGCATTTTTAAATTTAAAAATTTAGAATGAAAAGAATTGTTTGTTTCAATGCATTAAAAGGAGACACGGGTTCTAGTACCTTCACAACCTACGCATGTGACACTGAAGTTATTACTTCACTTCTGTAAAGTTCAGTGTTTCAGTTTGTAGATATCTCATGGGCATTCTAGCTCCAAAGCCACGTGGATCTATAGCTCTAGACCATCTTGGAGGGAGCACGCTGCTCTGGGATCAGCGAGGATGAGTCCATGGGTGTTGGCGGATAAACCAAAGACAAAGTGGGTGGGGCCACTGGCCTAGGATTCTGACCCAAGCAGGTTCTGACCCAAGCAGGGGCAACAGCAGCCAGAGGCGTTCACTAAGCATCCAAGTGAAGGACGTGTGCGGCACAGATGAAGAAAAGCTATAGGGATGCAGATAAGATGCCACCCATGGAAACAAACACAAGCTGCCCACGTTGGGAGGATGTAGAAGGAATGGATAGGTGTGTGTCCTGTCACAGAAACACTTGGCTTTTACTTTTGGCTCCATTCTTAAGACCATTTCCTCTCCAGATTAATGTTAAAGGAAAGAAAACTGTGTATAAAAAGGTAGGCTTCAAAAACGGCCAGTTGGAATCCACCAGTGATTTCTGAAAAGCCAGTCAGAGGAAAATGGGTCAGTGGCCCCAAATCCAACTTGAAACTGCAATGCAAGGGAAGCAGGACTTTGAAATGTGGGAGCAGTATTATCGAGCTGTGTGCATTATCGTGTTCGATGATCATGGACGTCTGGAGTAGATGATCATGAAAGACTTAGGTATGGAGGCAAGGGGATCAGCAGGTAGCCATTCACTTAGAATCGAAGGCAAACCATAGCTTAGTTGTTGAAGAGCCACCAGTCAAATCACTTCCTACATCCTGCCAGCAGCGTCTCATTTAATCCGCTGGCTCTCAGAGGTAGATGCTTAAACGAGGTAGAGGGGCTTAAACGAATCAAACTTCGTGAAGCCAGAGTTTCCATATTGAGAATGGAGCCGGATGCCAACCCAGATCCATGAGACTCCAACCTCTAAGCTTGTAACCGTTACTCTCTGTGCTTCTAAACACTTAACAAGATTTAAAAAATATCCATATTCAAAAGGCAATGTGAAAGTCCTAGAACTGCTTGCAGAATTAATCAAAGCATTACAATAAATTGCAAAATTTGAGAGATGCTCCCCAGGGAGGAAGTCTTTGTTATCTTGGTCCAGTGTCAAAGACCTTGATGTTTTTCTAGAGAATTCCCTCTATTTTCTTTAAGTATGTATGTAAGGTTTTAAGAGCAAAAGACATAGAAAACGTAGGCTTGCTTACAATAGAAGTAGAAAAAAAAATCAGGATGAGTGTCTGCTATTTGGTGATAGAGTCAACTCCAAAAACTGGTGCCCGGTGCCTTCCCATTTGTATCCTTACTTAGGTAGACAAACATGTGCCAAGTTATTTCTGCTAACACACCTGAATTAACTGTAAGACACCTTTGGGTATTTGTAAATCAATAATACTACTGTTTTTTAAAGCAAACACGTATCTTGAAAACAGGCTCAGAGATCTTTGTAAGAAAGGGAACAGTAATCTGAGGCTATTAAAAGGCAATGAATGGGACTGATTTTAAAGAAAAAGCAAGGTGGTGTATTCTAGTGACAAATGGGTGATGAATATATGTATGCATATTCAGTGTATTACTTGCTATACTTTTTAAAAACGTGGCTATCTTTTAAATGCTGCCTGTAATCATATTCAATAAGCTTGCACAAACTATTTTACTCGCACAGCTATGAAGCTCTGAATTCTGTACTTAGGACACATTTGCCTCCCCTAAGAACCTCCCAGAACTATCATTTAGAATTTAGCTAGGCAGAAGATGTACTGAAAGATACCTGGTGTGATTATTTCCCATTCTTCCTGATCGTTCAGAATTTTAGATCTAGGTTTGAAGTCGCGATGCCACTGGCCTCTCTACTGTTAGCTGTTTAACTTCATCTGTATTTAATTTTTGTTTCTTTCATATTTCTTCTACACATACTCCCAGATGCCGTCAGGCAATGGGCCCATTTTGAATACATCACATAAATACACTGCAATGGGGGAAGGCCTCTTCATTTTGAAAATGCCACACAGCACAACGGCTGAAAGGAGGTTCATTGAGTAATATTAGCTGCATTTCTATGGGAGCACTAGAAGTGCTTTTTTCCCAAAGCACTTAACATAGCAAAATTGCCTCACTCATCATAGCCAAGCAGTCACCTTTAGAGTGGTACACGGAGCTGTTTTTCAGGATGGAGTAACACTTCAGACGGGATGGGAAATGAAGAAGAATTCGGTGTCGAGCGGTAATGGTAGGGGAATTTAAGCAGGAAAAGTAAAATTACTTCTTTGGAATTGGGTCAGAACTCTTAAGACTAACAGCTATCCAGATAGAGACTATTCTGAGAATGCCACTGGATATTTTAATGAATAAACCCCTTCCGGCAGAAAGACACGTCTATTGTATACATCTGTATCGTATACATCTATCCCTTTCCCCCCACATACATTTATTATGTAGAAGTCTTAAATATATTTTTAAAAATTGACCCAGAAAAATGTGTATTCGTTCTTCAAAACTTGCATTAGACCGTACATTTACGGTCAGATTTATTTTTAAAGGTTAACTAAATAATATCAACATAGTACAGAAAAGCTAGAGAATTGAAATAAAATAATTAGAAAGTAGAATGCTTACAATAGCACTATTGGAATTAAAAATGGAGGGGGGTCAGAAACAATCCTTTATGGCAGCATAACTCCTGAATGGCTAAGCTATTAAAGAACCCTGGACCACTGGACAGAACTAAAGACTCTAAACTCTTGACTTTGTTGACTGTTGACGCATTGTTTTCTTTACTCATTCATTTAATTAGCCAACAAGTAGTGAGTACCTGTGATGTATGAGGTCCCTACTAGCTACGAGACTCACAGAAAAACAAACAAGCATACTAGCAATTATTATTAGGTGTGATGGAGTCTAAGCAGGAAAGTACCCAGTGCAATGGAACCTCAAAGAGAAAGCATTTAGATCAGCCTGTGGGGGTGGGGTGGGGAGGAGCAGAGATAGCTTTCTGGAGCTGTGTTTTTGAAGCCTGATACTTTGCTACTGGGAGTTAGCAAAGTAGAGAAGAAAGAGTGGGAGGTGTGGGTGGAATAGAAGATGGAATATCAGATAAGAGGGAACAGCAAGAAGAAGGCAAAGAGACAAAGAGATGGTGAAAAGCATGATGAGAAAGGGAGACCACAGGAGAATGAGGGGTCGAGTTTCAAAGGGAAAAGATGACAGGTCAGAGGCTCAGTGGAAATGTCCAATGAGCAGCTGGATACCCATATCCTGGCTAGGAGAGAGAGTAGGGCTCTGGAGCAAATTTATGTTACAAAAGGAGTGATTACTGCCCCCAAACTTGCCTTCCAGCCTAGCCAATATGTTCTTCAGCATTCTCGGGAATAATGTCAAAAAGAACAAATTGATAATATAAATCATTTATATTGATAGCATAGGCTTATGCAAATCTACTTGACAAAAGCATCCATGGCATGCATTTAGCAGCCTCTGGTTGTTCTGGCAGCCTTTTTCCTGTCATTTAACCCCAACGCTATTCTGCTCAGTCACTTACCACTCTGGTTTTCTGCTTTTCCTTCTCTTTTACTCATTTCCCTCACCCCTCACACTTGTGCTTTCTGTTTCTTCCTTCTCTCTCTTTTTTTTACTGTCCTCCCTTTTGCTTATAATGCACTATGTACCCAACTACTGGGTCCTCCTTTTCTTTTCTTTTTTTTAATTTATTTAATAGTTCTTGAGAGAGAGAGAGAGAGCAAAAGCAGGGAAGGGGGAGAGAGAGGGAGACATAGAATCTGAAGCAGGCTCCAGGCTCTGAGCTGTCAGCACAGAGCTCGACGTGGGGCTTGAACTCACAAACTGTGAGATCAAGACCTGAGCCGAAGTCGGACGCTTAACCAACTGAGGCCCCTGGTGCCCCCTGTGTCCTCCTTTTGCACCCATATCACATTTGCACCCAAGCACTCCATTAATTTCAAACAAGTGTCTTTAAATTTTACCACAAATATCGGAGTCCTTTTCTCTAAGAATTGCCCCCTTTGAGCTCTCACAGCGCCTTGATTATCCCTTTCCCTGTTTTGCACAAGATGGCATGATGATCTGGTTTTCAACCTATGTCTTCTGCTAGACTTTGAGCTCTTTGAGGCTGGGTACTAAGAATTATTTATCCTTCATTCCTTAGTGCCCAGAACAACACCTGATGCATAGGGATGCATATTCTCAACTATAAATATCTGCTGAAAGAAAGGATATGAAGATTCCGGATGCTTGTGTAAGGTGAATGCACAGACTAAGTTTCAGTAGAAAAGGTAAAGAAAGAGTTACTTCCAACTCCAGGGCCCTGGTTAGTGGTAAGGAATGAACTGATGAATCTGGCGTATCTTCATTCATTTATTCCTCGGCACAGGGCTATGCCAGATGGAAGAGATTCAATACACAAATATGTTAGTAGTGGAAATCTCACTCCTTCCACCTGCTTCCCTTTTAACCCACTATCAAATAAATCCGCCAACTACAAAATGCAATAAAAGCCTTGGTTTTGTCTGACATGTTCGGTCCTTTGTCAC
Source organism: Panthera uncia (assembly GCF_023721935.1). NCBI lineage: Eukaryota > Metazoa > Chordata > Mammalia > Carnivora > Felidae > Panthera > Panthera uncia. The sequence goes on along the minus strand of NW_026057576.1, from coordinate 63,533,986 downwards.
AAGTGATGGGGAGCACAGAGAGAGGAATCTATATCCCTTTTTTGCAGATGCTGGAACCAAGGTATGGAGAAGATCAGTGACTTATCTGTAGGCCTCTGCCCAGTCTTCTGCCCACCAGACGTCAGTGACTATTAATGTTGGTCCTGGGGACACTGGCACGTTGCCATAGGAAACAATAGTGGTGGCAGCCACGGTCTCAATTTCCAGTGACAGTTACACATACACTCTCCACCAATGGCACAGTTCTTGGGTGGTGTCGAAATCAGTGGCCATGGCTCTTCATCTTCTACCTGTGTCTCCTATTAATATAAAAGCTTACTCCAGGGGCGCCTGGGTGGCTCAGTTGATTCAGTGACCGACTTCGGCAGTTTGTGAGTTCGAGCCCCACGTCGGGCTCTGTGTTGACAGCTCAGAGCCTGGAGCCTACTTCAGATTCTGTGTCTCCCCCTCTCTCTACCCCTCCCCTGCTCATGCTCTGTGTCTCTCTGTCTCTCAATAATAAATAAATATTAAAGAAAAAAAATTAAAAAAAAAAAGCTTACTCCAGACTGCCTAATGCATTTTTAAAAGCTTGCTGCCAGCCTGTAGATTTCAGAGCTGTCTTGCAGCGTCTTCTGACACAAGGTTCAACACTTCTTAAACTACAGTGTCCACACAAATAAAGGAAAAACGAAAAAGTAAGGATTCTTCAATAGAAACCCTGGAATGGTGCCTCTGCACTCCCCAAAGGCAGTATGTGTCTAAGATGTCCCAAGTCAATGGGACTGATCTGATTAACCTATTTATTATTTTGACATTGTAGCAAAAACGAGAGGGAAGAGCCATTTCTCTGTTTTTTGTCTGGCTTGGCTAACCACGTTATTGGATAGAAGAGAAAAATTGATCGAAAGCAGAGGCACAGGGGTATAAAAAACCTTCTCTGTGATCTTCACAGAACTCTTTTTAGTTTCCATTTCTATTTTCTTTCCTTTTAATGGATGAGTGTTATGCTAAAGGGCAAAGGTCATTTTAGAATAATGATGTGTCAAAGTCAACAGAGGGTGAATTGTGTAGCAGGTGTCAAATAAATATATGGTATTTAAAATATTTACATCTGCAAATGGAAGCTGTGTTTCCATCCTCTGATTACTTCCTCAGGCTTTTATCGACTGAAGGGGAGAGAAGAGGGCAACTCTAATCCTGGGCTTCCCAACTCTTCCCCAAGTCTCCTAAACACTAGGACCCTGCCACTCTCTCATTCACATATGAGGCTGCTTTCTGAGTCTTGGTTTAGAAATCTGTAAATTGGTGATGGGCAATAACTACCTTTCAGGATATTGAGAAAGTTAAATGAGGCAACTCATGAAAGAGCCAAATCCAATGGTTGGCACGTAATTGGTAGTCAATGAAAGTTATTTCTGTTTCCTTTTTGTATGTTCTTCCAATGGCCATATGGGAGCTGGGCAATTTTAATTGCCAATGGCTTGTAGATTAGAAAATGTTTTGTTATTATTCTCAGTCTCTTCATAATTATTTATCTTTTGCTTTCTCTATCTTGTATACCCACAATTTAATATTTGGAGGGAAACAAAAAATGCTATTAAATCCTACTTTACATCATTATAGGCAAAAGTTCCTTTCCAAGAGCACCTCTGCTGGTTCATTAAAATGTTGCCTTTCCTTGCTCTGAGTATCTTTCAACTTTGTCTCTATACTAGGGATTGTCAACCATGGCTACCATGAGAATTACCTGGGGACTTTGAAAACTTCCCATGCCCAGGCTGAACCAGTTAAGTCAGGATCTTGAGGTTGGAACTCAGGTATCATTGAGAACCACTGCCTTAGTCAATGATGCCTGGGAGTTGGCCAAATTCACTCCTGCCTCAGGCCTCTTAACATTCTCTGCTAGTCCAAGACCCATATACTTCCACCATAATTAAATACAAAACAAATACCTTTTGAGCAAATACCATAAGCCCAACCCTGTGCTGAAACATCCCAGCTGATAAATTCACTCTCTTTCAGAGAAAACAGAGGCTATGAACATGCCTCCCAAGACTTCTTTATCTCCACTGATTATGGATCCCACTTCTTCCTCCTCTTCAGGAGACACTGCTCCTTTATTCTCTCATTCAGCATTTAAACATGTCCGAATATTTGCCATTTAAAAGTAACTTGAAAATCTGTCTTTATTCTGTTCTATTAACTATCAAGCAAGATCCTAAAAAAGAATAGCCAAAATCCATGTCTAAAGCCCCTCTCAATAATTGCTCAATTCACATTAATCTGGCTTTGGTCAGAAACAGCTGTCACAAAGATATCAATGACCTCTTAATTGCCAGATCCTTCTCCTCTCTGCAACCCTGGACAATGTTGACTTGTCCTTCAAATTCTTGCATGCTTCATGCCTGGGGCTCTCCTTCTCTATTTCTTCTTGCCAGGCTTGCTAGTTGTCTCATTCCTATTGTTTCTTTGTTAGTTGTTAGTGTGCTCACCTCCTAAGTATTAGTTCCCACAACATATAAGCCCGAAGCCTCTGTATATATACATTCTTATTAATTTCATCCACACCCATGACTCCATTTCTCTCTTGCCTGATGATTTTCTTATGTCTGTACCTCCTCACCTCCTTGTAAATTCCAAGTCCTTACTTATAACTAACCAGTGAATGGTTCCTCCCAGATCTCATATCCCTTAAACGTGACCTGTTCAAATGATCACCTGTTCATCCTGCTAAACCTGTTCTTCAAATGGCATCCTCATTTTCAGAGAATGGCAACATATTCTACTGTTCACAGTATTAACTATTCTTTCTTTTTTTCCTTATTTTCACACCCAATTCATCACTCAGGTGTTGGGTTTCCAATACGATCCCTGTTCAGCCACAGTTTTAGTTCCAGTCTACATCCTGTGGTGTCTGAATAATAATCATAACCCTCCAACTAGTTTCTTTTTGTTTAGCTTTTCTTCCCTTCAACCCAACCTCCGCCGTGATGACTAAAGGATAGAAAAACTCAGATCTTTCAGATCTGATCTTATTCCACCTGTTTAGTAAAACACAGGCACTGATAGCACTTCCTCCAGAGAGTCCTATGATGCCTCTTCCTAACTGATCTTCAAAGCAGAGCTCAAATATTTCTGAATCCTCAAGCTGAGCCAGCCATCCCTCCTTTGCATTCTGCTTCTGTGTTCTAACAACAAATAAAACAACAATAAAATGGTAGCAGTAGATGCTATTCCTAGACTACCTATCAGTTCTTTACAGATGCTATATAATTTCATACAATGGATGTAACAGGTCAGTAATGTCCACTTTGTCACTGGGATTCAGTGAGCTTCAAGAAAACAGGTACTCAACCAGACACTTGGACACCCATGTTTATAGCTGCATTATTCACAAAAGGCGAAACAGCCCAAGTGTCCATCAACAGATGAATGGATAAACAGAATGTGGTATATTCACACAGTGGAATATTATTCAGCTTCAAAAAGGAATGAAATTCTGATACATGCTACAATGTGAATAAACCTTGAATGCATTATGCTGTGTTGAATAAACCAGACAGAAAAAACAAATATTAAGTAAGTCCACTTACATGAGGCATTTAGAATAGGCAAATTCACAGAAAATAGATTAGAGGTTCCCAGGGGTTGGGAGGAGTTGGGAGTGGGGGTTACTTGATGGGTACAGAGTTTCTATATGGGCTGATGAAAAAGCTCTGGAAATAGATAGTGATGATGGTTATATAATATTATTAATGTACCTAACGGCACTGCATTTTGGACACTTAAAATGATTGAAATATTAATTAAAAAAATACAATGAAAGAGTTTTATTTATTTATTTATTTATTATTTTTTTTAACGTTTATTTATTTTTGAGACAGAGAGAGACAGAGCATGAACAGGGGAGGGGCAGAGAGAGAGGGAGACACAGAATCTGAAACAGGCTCCAGGCTCTGAGCTGTCAGCACAGAGCCCGACGCGGGGCTCGAACTCACGAGCTGTGAGATCATGACCTGAGCTGAAGTCGGACGCTTAACCAACCAAGCCACCCAGGCGCCCCTGAAAGAGTTTTTTAAGTGTGAAGGCAAATGGAGCCAGCATATAAGTGGCTAAACCCAGAATTTTCTGTATGCAGATCCTGAGTGTGCACATTACCTTGGAGACCACTAGCCAACCCAACAGCCATTTTCCACAGCTTTCATCTTAACAGATGCTTATTTGTCCCAGGAACCAAATCCATCTCAGCTCCTATAAATTCTGATTAGTCTGAACCTACCATGGAAGTCTATTCCTTTTGCTGGTTATTGGTTTAGGGATTGTCTTGTGGCCCCTTTCTGGCCAATGAGACAGGAGGGGAAGTCTGCTGGGGGTTTCTGGGAAAGGTTTCCATTCTGGCCCTTGTTATGTCTGGATGTGATGCTTGAGGAGCAATGGCCATTTTTCGACCGTGAGAGAACACAAAGGCCGAAAGATGGAAAGGGCCCAAGTCTTTTATGACATCCTGGTGCCCCTGACATAATCAACCTTGATATCGCCCTTTGCCATTCTTTTTGTTTACTCCACTGGAATTACTCCTGCAACTAAACGCATCCTCAATGACGCACTATGGTTCAACACTGTGTCCCCAATCCTTTCCATAGTCTTTGGCACAAGGCAGGCAGTCTGTAAATGTTCGCTGAGTGAAGAGACTTCCATATTAATGTAGTGGCAGCAGAGATGAAGAGGCAACATGAATACTCTCGAAACCTTTCGAGAAAAAAAGAAGATGACAGAGGAACAGGCAGACAGAGAGACAGATAGATAGGCAGACAGATAGCTACTGGGGAGAACAGTTGACATCATATTTAAGTCTGCAATTCTTGATGCACTTCTTAACTGACCAAAATCCTAATAAAGCCTCCTTTTGGTGTGGATTATATTACAAAAAGTAGCACATGACAACTCAGTTTTGAATTCTTATTTACCACTTCGTTTTATTTCACCTGAAAGGTGAAACAATAGCTGTACCAAATAAGCACATTTTTAATACAACCCAAGAAGTAAGTTCTAATCACTTCTGATTCCAGCCAAATGTTTGTCTACTCCAGTGGGCTGTTCAGTAATCAGAAAAATAAATGTAGTCAGTCCTGTGGGTGGGGGGGCTCACCTGCATCAATTGTTTCATGCTGTGGGTAAAGATGTGTGCTAGAAAACAAACAGTTACCAAATATAATATACACTCAACTGTCAACAAAATCTTTTTTCCATGTTTCTTTATTTTGAGAGAGAGAGACAGAGAGAGAGAGAGAGAGAGAGAGAGAGAGAGAGAGAGAATGTGAGCAGGGGAGGGGCAGAGAGAGAGAGAGAGAGAGAGAGAGAGAGAGAGAGAATCCCAAGCAGGCTCCACACTGTGCGTGCACAGCCTGACTTGGGGTTCAATCCCATGAACCAGGAGATCATGATCGGAGCTGAAATCAAGAGTTGGATGCTCAACCAGATGAGCCACCCAGGCGCCCCTGGCAACAAATATTTCACAATAACTTGAGAGGATTCTCTGCCTTATGCAATGTTTATTTATTTACTTATTTTGCCTAATGTTTGTATTTAGCACTAAGGAGTGTAGTGCTGTGGTCGTGTCCAGATGGGTTGAAGTCACACTCCTCCACTCTTCCTTATGTCTCCAGTTAGCCTATCTTATCCTGCAATTGCCTTAGTTTCTCAAATCGGAGATTGAGGGTTAATAGTCTCTCTCATCAGAGTTGTTGCAGTGCTGAACATAATACTGTATGTGCATGTAGCACGAAGCACTGTTTCTGCCATGTTGTAAGCACACAACAGTGGACACTGATTTGACTGGGTTCTGGTGACTTCTTTTGTGATTTGGGACCTGAAGATGGAATGGAAGAGCTCTGTCAGAGGTGGACAGAAGCTGATGTTCACAGGGAGAAACCAGCTGGCTGCCCTCCCACTCGACCTTGCCTCGGTTGAGTTACTGTATTGACGGTCCGTCTGTATTGAGGGTCCTCAGCTTGCAGATCAGGAGACTGTTTAGTGTACAACGCAGGGTTGTTTGCTGTTGAGGGAATCCGGGGGAGAGCTGGTTGTCTGATAGAACATTTGTGGGAGTCAGGCTCTAATTATTTCTAAAAGACAGCTGACATTGGGACCAGACAGGGAGTCTTTGACCAAGGTGCCTTTGTCCCTAAACAGAGCATGGACAATCACTGCTAAATTAACAGGTACCCCTGAGACTTCTGTTTTATCTCAGATGCGAGCTAGGCAAGCAGGGACTGGATTGACAGATTTACTGCTCTTTGCAGATGTAAATAACATCGATCAGGGCCTACTCAGCGCCTTGTTCTGTGTGCTTTTGGCCCAGAAACATTTTGTTTCGTGCCCTTTGCATGTATCTGATCTCCTATATTATGTGTTGATTTTTTTTTCATCCAGGTTACCTACCCCTGATATCCTTGCTCCAAACTCTCTGTAGTCCAGGGTGATACTGGAGCTGTAAAATCATAAACTAATCTAACTACATCTGAACTAGAAAGAGAACACAGCCCGTTGAGGGTCTACCTGAGCTCTCGGAGTGTGTCAAAAGGAACTGTTGAAATGAGCTCTTCTCGCGAGGAGAATGCTTGAGTTCTTTCAGATCAGTAAAGAAAGCCTAAAACACTTTCAACTTGCAGACTCAACAGAATCTGTGAAAGAGAAACAGATGAAAGGCAGATAGCTGTGCTATCCTAGTGCTTTTTAGTATGTGATTGGCACAAAGGAAAAAAGAAATTCAGCTCAATATAAAGAAGAACTTTTTAAGCAATTATAGCTTCCCTGACCTGTAATGGATGGCTTGGTGAGTCATCAAGATTTCTGTCACTGGAAGGATTTAAGGAGGAGATGGGAATTAGGTCTGCATGGCCCTCCTAGGCACTCCCCCCCCCCCCCACAACCCAATCCATGAGTCTCCATTTTAAGATGTTTGGGGTTAAATTGTATAGAATCCTGAGGCTGGAGGATTTGGTAAGCATGCTGACATGGGGTTATGTGGCTCGGAGGAATGTTCCACGGAAGGTGGCACCTGAGTGGGACCTTGAAGGATGGCAGTGATGGGTATGGGAGGAGAAGGCAGACAGGCTTCTCTGTGCATCGGCAAAAACACTGACAAAGGTACAGGGACAACATCAGCAAAACAAATGCACACCTGCCCTGCTTCGTCCCCTTGCTTGGTCTCTTCCTGCTTCTGGCGCCAGGATGGTTATTCCCAAATCACTGATTTTACTAGATTCCTTCTTAATCAACAGGTCTATGTATCCAGGAACAACACTGAAACTCTTTAGTTGGCTTTCAAGGTCCTCCGTGGTCCACCCGCAGCCCCCTTTTCAAAATCAAGTGCCTACTGCACCAAGACAAGGCTCTTCTGCTCCTGCCAGACTCCCTTGGCCTATAGAAAGAACTAAATCTTGCCCGATGTGGCCAACCTCCACATTTGTTCCTTTTTGGCTATGTTTGCTTTGCTAACTCTCATGACGGTGGGAAGGAAACTTCAAGTTTTATATGTGATCTCCAAAAATCAAATGTAATACTTGAGGTAGATGCTGATGGGTGCCAAGTCCTCTCCTCTCTGTCTTTACTGACTCTTTTCTTTTCCTTTCACTTTGTTTTTGGCCAGCGCTTCTCAAACTTTCATGTGTGTTTACTAATCACTTGCAGGTTCTGATCCAGAAGGTGTAGGGGAGGGCCTGAGATTCTGCATTTCTACCAAATTCCCAAGTGGTGTGAGTGCTGCTGGTCCACACTTCGAGAGGCATGGCTCTAGGGGCGAACACTTTCCTCCCCTGCCTGGACCAGCCAGCCTCCCCTCATGTCTTCTTTCCAGTATAGACTGATGCCCACGTCTCACCTGATCGGCTTTCTGCCTGGCTCTGTTGAGTCTGCAGATCCCTCCCCGTTAATGAGACTTTTGTCCTGACGCCTCCTAACCTCTCTGCTCCGCTGCTGCCCGTGCTCAGACTGGCAGAGATGGTGGGAGCTATGAGGATTAATGAGTTCTCGGAGGAGGTGACTGTAGAAGGAAGAGAGCAGGGGCTTAAGCACGGAGTCGCTCAGATAAGAAAAGAAAGGAGAAAGGGGGAAATAACTTAGAGAGAAAAGAGGTGACCATGGAGGGCTGCTGAAACCGAGGAGGGCATTTCAAGAGCACCGGTTGCCAAAATATCCCTCAAATCCCTCCACATATGCTTCTCATCTCTGATCTCACCCTCTGTATTTCTCGTCTCTGATCTCACCCTCTGTATTTCTCGTCTCTGATCTCACCCTGTGTATTTCCAGAGCAGCACACTTTGCACTTGGTTGTATATGGGATGTTGTTCACTTTGGAATAGAACTCTGCTTCCAAGTGGGATTTGAGATGGTTTACAAATTTAAGGGTATGATAGAAGGGGTCAATATTTTTGATGACCCAAAAATTAAAACAACAACAATAACAACAACAACAACAACAACAACAACAACAACAACAAAGCAGAGAAATCTGCATGTCTTGGTCTGAGCACAGAAACAAGCTTTGATTATTAAGTTCTTTGATTATAAGTCCTTTCCCTCTGCTACATTATAAGCTCCCAATGAGCCTTAGTTTTACACTAAAATGGACCAGTTGCTTCCCTATTTCCCAGCCTGGACATGGCTAGATTACCATCAACTGCTTAAGAAAATAATTCCTGACTTGAATTGGTGACATTTACTATCCTGCTTTGCACACCACTGGATTTTCAAATGACTTGCGACTCTTTAGTTATGTTCCTCAAAGACTGATGAGCATTGATGTTAAATCTTTTGACAACACTTCTTTGTTTCAGTTGCTTTTTGAATCTTCTGCATGACTTTCTAATAATGTTTTTACATATAAGCATTTAGAGCACAAGGAACTTTCTGATGACTTAGTATAACTTCATGCTGTACATGAGAAGACTGAGGTCCGGAAAGGTTAAAATGACTTAATATCATCCTGAAGATGACCAAGGAGCTGTTTGGAATCTGTGATGATCGTATTACACATTTGACTACATTCTATTTCATTCTAAACCTTGAGCTAAGGCTTTTGTAGTTTCTTCACCAGAAAAGATTTTTTTTTTTTTTAAGATTTGAATTACACTTTTTCTCCAATAAAATAATCACTGGCTTATTGTAATATAGTTTTTCCTTAGTTTATGTTTCAGCTATTTCCAATCATTCTCATGTGGCCAAAGGCATCAATCAACTGTTTCTCATGATTAAACTTTTATTAGTTCACTATCGCCATTACATTAGGTATGTCTGTGGCACAAACACGGTGTGTGTGGTCTATTCTGTGTAAGGAGATGAAATAAAATGCTGGGTTATCTTTGGAACATCACATCTGTAAAAAGTTCACCATTACTTTGACCGACACTGAATAATTCAACATGGGGTGATATATCAAAGGTGTGGGTAATAATTCTCAATTCAGATGGCCAGGGAAACTTATTTCTTTAATGAAATATTTTGAAATAACTTCAGGAAGTCCTTAACTTTGAAGCATCGGCACAAATGGAAGGTCACGGGGCTGAAATTGTTAGATGCTATAGATATTACCTACAGCTCAGGGAGAAAGGTCATCCCATGCCAGAGACACTGTAAGTATATGACTGAATACATTTTGTAATTATTTTCATCCAGGGACATTACAATGCTATATAAGGGACAGAAGCTAGGTTCCTTATTTCTCTGCAAATATCAATACATTTTCACTCACTGTGTCATGGCTGATGAAGGAAGCACCACTCATGACTCATGGTGCTAAAGATGATATAGAATCAATGAAAGACTAAATCATCAATATATCAATCTGTATGCTTCCAACCAAAGAGACTAATGTGAAAATTAATGACCTTTAAAATTCAAGGAATGCACATACATCAATCTAATTGAAGAAAGAACTGAAAAAGCGTTCCATCAATTACTGCCATCAAGCAGGAAGGAGAGATTAATGACACATGTTGATCAAATGCAGTACATAAAGAGTAAGATAGCCTTTTGCTATCATTGCAAGTCTGGAGATAATCTTGCGTTTCTGTTTGGAGTGAAGTTTGGATTACGAAAATGACTAACAGAATGTAAGAAGAGTCCCATGACTCTGGATGCATAAGAGAAGTTTTCCGTGATCTAAAATACACCCACCCAGTCGGCAGTTCCCACCAGGAGCACAGACTCATCCTGGGAACAAGGCAGCTCCCAAATACTTCTACGTGCTTAAAGAGCAAAGAGCCTTCTTTATTCTGTTATTTTCCCAATTACATGGGTGCACAGAGTACTGTTTTGGCATCATGATAGTTTTGTTTCTATTCATGAAACTTCTTCCTTACTAAATTTTAAAAAATGAAGATAAATGCAGTATCATTACAGGGCGGTTGTATGTGCTGGTGTTGCCTTTCACTATCAAAGTTGCAAAGAATCAACTGGAGAACAGAGCACAATATACAATTTAGGAAGATAGTCACTTGCAATCATTTAAAATAACCTCCTTCTTTTCCCAATGGCTGCCTTGGGAACACAGACCACCCTCTTATCTCTTGTAACCCTTCCCATTTACGAGCATCGGAAAGCAATTTTCTGTAAGTGTTGAAGAGATTATATGTTGTATATACACTGTGTGCAGATATAACACATTATTTCATACATACAGTGTCTGTAGGGCTCTGCAGATTCACAGAATAGAGTTTCTCCAGCTTAGGCAGAAAGATTTGCTGAATTCCTTTGGGCTTGAGGACCTCTCATCATTCCTGACACCAGACTAAACATGATCAAAGTTGCCTCGGGGGAAAGCTCATTTTGTTAGGGTTGTTTTTTTCTTTTATTCTGGGTGCCCTTTTCTCAGCCACTGTCCCTGAAAAACCCTTGCGGTCTTTCACTGGAAATGGCAGTCTTGGGATCAGCAGAGAGCATGTCACATACTTGAGCCCTGTTTCTATCAAATTTAATTGCTTTTCTACTCTCGTCCCTGTCCATGTACACTTCCTTGCCTTATCATTTATGGCTTTTAGACTCAGCTCTGTGATGTGTTCTGGGGGAAAAGAAAACCCACACATTTTGATCTCTTTAAATTCAATCACTGATCTTATAAACACATTAAGTTATCTCCGATGGTTAATACCAAAGGCAATTTACAATATCGGGAGTTTTTCTGTTGTCTTTTAATTTGTTTCTTTTTGGTGGTGAGGAGCAGGGAGAGGTGATTTCCCACCACTCACAGCATGTCTTGTTTTCTCCTCAATTTCAGCATCAAAATCTCAGTTTTCTGATGTGCATAGTCTCCTACTAATTTAGCTGAGGTTTAACTAGCAAGAGTCACATGATAAAATCCCTTTTTATTTCTTACTCACAATAAAATAAACATGTGGACTATCCTAAGAACAGACAAATAAGAACCAGGTAGTTGGGCATTTATGCATGACCTAATTGCAGAACTATCTTCCTATGAAGCACCGTAATTCATAAGCCATTTCGCGGTGAGTATGGAGGGTTCTGCAAAGAACCTATGAAGGATACAGTCACAAAAAATAACATGATGGACAGCCCTGTTTCAAGTCCAAGGTTTCATATAACAAAGTCTCAAGAGAGCTTTGATTCCCAGACACCCTGGTGACAAATCCTTCCCAAGTTGAGGAAAGTGAGTGGAAATAAGTACAGGACACTGAGGCCCACCCAAGGAGCACTGCAGCGGTCCTATCTCCAGAATGACAGGACTTCCAGTTGTTAGTGGTGCCAGGAGAGCATCAGGAGCAGAGCCAGGAGCCTGCTGGGGAACTAACTAGACAGCATGAATCCGCCAGGCCAGCAATGGCAGAATGTGTGCCTGAGATTAATGTTTCACAGCTGGAATGGAGACCTGGATACAGGCATAGCCGATAGGTTCTGCAGCAGGAAACAGATGAGAAATTATAGCCTCTGAAGAGCCTGCTACACCAAATTAATGATAAATTTACACCCATGAGACAATTGGTGGCCAAAAAAAAAAAAAAAAAGCAGCGACTCTTATCTCTGATTTTTTCCCTTTGTCCTAATTTGCCCAAGTAGTACGCTTCTTGACCAGGCAATTCCCCTACCAGCATTTACTCATCATGGCTTTGAATATCTTTCCCTTTTCCTTCTCTGGCAGTATCAAATACGCACCTCAATTTCTGAAACTTTAGATGGTGACTGCATCTTTAAGAGGGAATTTAAAAAATTTTAATTCCAGTATAATTAATATACAGTTGTATTCGTTTTAGGTGTACAATATATCGATTCAACAATCTTGTACATTACCCAGTGATCACGACGTTAAGTGTATTCCTAATCCTTATCACCTATTTCACCCATCCTCCAAACAACTTCCCCTCTGGTAACCACCAGTTTGAATGTAAGAGTTTCTGTTTTTGTTTGTCTCTTTTTTCTTTGTTCATTTAGCCTATTTCTTAAATTCCATATTTGAGTGAAATCATACGGTATTTGTTTTCTCTGACTTATTTCACTTAGCATAATACCCTCCAGCTCCATCCATGTCATTGTAAATGGCAAGGTTTCATTCTTTTCTATGGCTGAGTAACATTCCATTATATATACACCACATCTTTTCCCATTCTTCTATCAATGGACACTTGGGCTGCTTACATAATTTGGTGATTGTGAATAATGCTGCAATAAATATAAGGGTGGATATATCTTTTCAAATTAGTGTTTTTGTATTCTTTGGGTAAATACCCAGAAGTAGAATTACTGGATCATATGGTAATTCTATTTTTAATTTTTTGCACAACCTCCATATTGTTTTCTACAGTGGTTTCATCAGTTTACATTCCTACCAACAGTGCATGAGTATTCCTTTTACTCTACATCCTTGACAATACTTGTTGTTTCTTGTGTTTTCGATTTTAGCCATTCTGACAGGGGTGAGGTGGTATCTCATTGTAGTTTTTATTTGCATTTCTTTGATGATGAGTGATGTTGAACATCTTTTCATGTATTTATTGGCTATATGTTGTCTTTGGAGAAATGTCTGTTCATGTCTTCTGCCCATTTTTAAATTGGACTATTTGTGTTTAGATGTTGAGTTGCATAAATTCTTCACATATTTTGGATATAAACCCCTTATTGGATAAGTCATTTGCAAATATCTTCTCCCATTCAGTATGTCTTTTAGTTGTGTTGATTATTTCCTTTGCTGTGCAGAAGCTTTTAATTTTGACGTATTCCCAACAGTTTAGTTTTGTTGATTGTTTCCTTTGCTGTGCAGAAGCTTTTAATTTGATGTATTCCCAATAGTTCACTTTTGCTTTTGTTTCCCTTGCCTCAAGAGACATATCTAGAAAAATGTTGCTATGGCTGATGTCAGAGAAATGATTGCCTGTGCTCCTTTCTAGGATTTTTATGGTTTCAATTCTCACATTTAGGTCTTTAATCCATATGGAATTTATTTTTGCATATGGTGTAAGAATGTGGTCAGTTTTCACTTTTTTGTACGTAGCTTTTCAGTTTTCCCAACACTGTTAAAGAGACTACCTTTTCCCCAATGTATATTATTGCCTACTTTGTTGAAGACTAATTGACCATATGATGGTGGGTTTTATATAATCTATGAACAAAATAGACTTCAAAACAAGGACTAACAAGAGACAAAGAAGGATACTATAATACAGGGATAATCCAACAGGAATATATGACAATTGTAAATGTTTATGCACTTAACATGAAAGCACCCAAATACATTAAGCAGCTATTAACGAGCATAAAGGAAGTAACCAATAGTAATGCAATAATAGTGGGGGGACTTTAATACCCCACTTACATCAATGGATAGATAATCCAATCAGAAAATCAACAAGGAAACAATGGCTTTGAATGACACATTGGACAAGATGAATGTAACAGATATGTCCATAATATTCCATTCTAAAACAGTGGAGTACACATTTTTTTCAAGTGCACATGGAGCATTCTCCAGAATAGATCACATATTAGTACACAAAAAACATCTCAACACATTCAAAAGACCGAAGTCATACCATGCATCTTTTTTGACCACAATGTAATGAAACTAGAAATCAACAACAAGAAAAAACCTAGAAAGAACACAAATATATGGAGGTTAAATAATGTGCTAATAAGCAATGAATGGTCAACCAAGAAATTAAAGAGGAAATAAAAAATACACAGATACAAATAACAATGAAAATACAATGATCCCAAACCTTTGGGATCCATGAAAAGCTGTGCTAAAAGGGAAGTTTATAGAATGCAGGCCTAGCTCAAGAAGTAAGAAAAATCTCAAAAAAGCAACCTAACTTTACACCTAAAGGAGTCAGAAAAAGGGCAAAAAACAAAACCTCAAACCAGGAGAAAGAAGGAAATAAAGATTAGGGCACAAATAAATGAAATGGATACTGAAAAGCAGTAGACAGATCAGTGAAACCAAGAGCTAGTTCCTTGAAAAGATCAACAAAATTGATGAACCTTTATCCAGGCTCATTGAGAGAAAAAGAGAGAGAGAGAGAGAGAGAGAGAGAGAGAGAGAGAGAGGACTCAAGTGAAGAAGATTCGAAATGAAAGAGGAGAAAGAACAAATAACATTACAGAAATACAAAAGATTATAAGAAAATATTATTAAAGGTTCTTTGCCAACAACCGGACAACCTAGAAAAAATGTATAAAATCCTAGAAGCATATAACCTCCCAAAACCAAAGCAGGAAGAAGTAGAACATTTGAACAAACTGATTACCAGCAATGAAATTGAATCAATAATGAAGAAACTCTCAAGAAACAAAAGTCTAGGACCAGACGACTTCACAGGTGAATTCTACCAAACATTTAAAGAAGAGTTAATACCTTTTTTTTCTCAAACTTTTCCAAAAAATAAAAGAGGAAGGAAAGCTTCATTTGATGAGGCCAGCTTTACCCTGATATCAAAACCAGATAAAGACACTACAAAAAAGGAGAATCACAAGTCAGTAACTCTGATGAACATAGACGCAAAAATCCCCAACAAAATACTAGCAAACTGAATCCAAAAATACATGAAAAAAAGCTTTCACCACCATCAAGTGGGATTTATTCCAGGGATAAAAGAATAGTTCAATATTCCCAAATCAATCACCATGATCAACCCATCAACAAGTGAAAGGATAACAACCATATGAACATTTCAATAGATGCCGAAAAAGCATTTGGCAAAGTACAACATCCATTCCTGATAAAAACCCTCAACAAAAGTAGGTTTAGAGGGAACATACCTCAACATAATAAAGACCATATACGAAAACCCCACAGATAACATCATACTCAATGGTGAAAAACAGAGCTTTCCCCCTAAGATCAGGAAGAAGACAAGGATGTTCACTCTCAACACTTTTATCCAACATAATTCTGGAAATCCTAGCCCAGAAATCAGACAAGATAAAGAAAAAAAGAAATAAAAGGCATCTACAATTGTAAGGAAGAAGTAAAACTTTCACTATTTGCAGAAGACATGATTCTATATACAGAAAACTCTAAAGACGCCACCAAAACACTATTAGATGGGATAAATGAATTCAGCAAGGTCATAGAATACAAAACCAACATACAAGAATCTACCAGATTTCTATACAATAATAATGAAGCAGCAGAAAGAGAAATTAAGAAAACAATCCTATTTACAATTGCACCAAAAATAATGAACCTAGGAATAAACTTAACCAAGAAGGTGGAAGGCCTCTACTCTGAAAACTATGAAACAACAATGAGAGAATTGAAAATGACACAAACAAATGGAAAGACATTCTATGTTCATGGGCCTGGAGAACAAATATAAATGCTCATACTACTCAGCAATCTACAGATTTAATGTAATCCCTATAAAAATACCAACAGCAATTTTCACAGAACTAGAACAAATAATCCTAAAATTTGTATGGAACAACAAAAGACCCCAAACAGAAAAAAAGCAATCTTGAAAAAAAAGAACAAAACCAGAGATATGACAATCCCAGATTTCAAGATATACTACAAATCTGTAGTAATCAAAACAGTATGGTACTGGCACAAAAACAGACACATAGATTAACAGAACAGAATAGAGAGCACAGAAATAAACCGATGATTATATGGTCAATTATATGGTCAACTGTCTTCAACAAAGGAAGCATCATTAAGAGGGATTAAAAACCACTTTTTAATGAAAATTTCATACAAATAAAAGTAAAGAGAAAAAGTATAATGAACCCTCATGTACCTATCAGGCAACTTCATCAGTTATTAATTCATGATCAACCCCTTTTCATTTACTATCTTCTCCTCCCCTCCCCACTCCATCCCCACACCCTTATTCCCAGATTATTTTGAAGGAAACTCCAAGCTTCCCATCATTTCTCGTACATAGAATTTGTTATCAAATCTCCAGGAAACTGCAAGTCTATAGCTTTATTTTTTTCTACTTCTATTAGGAACAAAGCATATTTTAGGGGCCTTTATTATTGACTTCTTGTCCATTTTTATCATAGCTAAAGTCCCAACAATTGTACCATTAAGATAACAACTGAAGACATTCATGTGAACAAAATTTTAGATTAGCAAATTCATCAGTAATTCAAAATATTTAACCCATTTGGACTCTGATTGACTCTACAGTAAAATATTTCCACATGGCAGAAATGAATGTAAGAAAATACAGTGCTCTGAGTATATATAGGAATTCTGTTATAGCTCTTTCCACATCTATATATGGTTCCTTGATATTCCTTTCAAAGGATGCCACAAGTTTCACAAAAATGGATTCTTTTGATTGTATGATTTGCGCCTTTTCGAATCTGTGGAGTGTTCAAAGTCAGTATCAGAAAATTAAAATCTATGGTGTTTTATTGATGCTTAACAAAAACTTGTCGATTTATGGGTCTGTGTTGGTTTTCATTATAAAACCAAAATGTATTTTACAAAGTGATTGATTCTTCAGCATAAGAACAGCCAGTATGTGTGCTGGAACAAACCATTTCCTGTGCCCACGGCAGACATTGCTAATCCATCACTGTACCCTTTTCTAAACTGGGATGCAAATTGCAACTTATTTGCTATCCTTGTTCTAAAATCATTTAGAGAAGAGATGTCAATCATGAATTCTGTTATTGAACTTATCAAATGTCATGTTTGAAATGTTTGGCAGGTTACTGCCCCTGTATGTTTTAGGTGAGTTTAGTGCTCTTATATACCTGTATTCTAACCAAAGCATGGTTTCTGTGATGGGCTTGGAGTGAGGAGATCTGGTTTCAAATTCTAATTCCATTACTCAATAGCTGGGCAATCTTGAACAAATCACCCAATCTCTATCAGCTTTTGTTTTTGTGTGTAAAATTTAAACAATAACTTCCTCCTTTCTTCAGAGGGCTTTTCTGAGCGTCAGATGAAATAATGAAACCGAATGTTTTTTTTAAATTGTTAAAGCTTTATAAAATGTCTGCTAATATAAGCAATACCAATACAAATAAGAACAGGTCTTTGTCCAGTATACAATAGTACAAACTTTAGGAAACACTGGTTTCCAAACTTATCCTCACTCACCTAGCTATCCCTTTGATTCTCTTCTTTATATGACTGTCATAGTGGCTGGGGATTTATTGGGGATCTCTTCCAAGAGTAATCTGAGGTCTGGTGATGCTTCATCATAGTTTATTGCTAGGGGCCCACACTGGGAAGCAGGGTGGCGGGGGCGGAGGGGTGGTGGATCAAATTGATAGGATAGAAAACTAAAGAGTAAGCACAATGAAAAGTTCAATACTAAGGGAAATTTTATAGATCCAATGATTTGGGGCTGATAAGACTGATTAAAAAAATGTTTCAGGGGATTCCCCTAACGCTTTGGTCTCCTGTTCTCACCAGGTGACTAGCTGACCGTATGTTACATTGAGACAGCTTTCGGAGAAAGCTGCTCCCGACTCTCTCAGCTCGTTGGCATATATGACAATATGGAAAATATGCAGCAGTTAATTTTCCTAACCACCCTGAAACTAACATATTTGCAATGCATTTCATCAGCAACTTAGTAAATTGCCATTTAAGAGGTACATTACTTTTACAATAGTATCATAAAACTCCTGCTGCCAGCCATAATTCACAGGTGGTAGCTGAGGAAAGTGGATTCAATAGTACTTCAATATCCCTCTGTCCTGAGGTGCTAGTTTCTAAGGAACAGGCTGGCGATGTGCGTGAGCATGTTTCTACTTTGGGGGTTTTGAGTCAAAATAATTTATAAACCTATCTCTTTCTTTCTCTCTTTTCAAGCCTGATATGCTCATGGGCATATCAGCAGCTGTATGGAAATGGTTCTGGTGACGAGCGGGTCCTCTCTGAAGGTCACTTTGTGTAATATTTGAGAAGGTGCTTCACATTTATTTTTAGCATTCAGGTCCTTGGGTGATATTTAAAGTGAATTTTAAATGCATAATAAGAACGATAAGAAATGAGGGTTTTCACTGACCATATTTTATAGGAAAAAAAAAATCTAGTGAAATAGGGACATTAGGCTCCAGAATGCTGGTTACTTTAAATTTTTATATCACTTCATCTCCAATTCAAATGTCAAGTCAAAGTAAATTCCTTAAGTACTTTGAAAATCTCTCTAAGTCATTCAGCCAAATTTGGAAGCATCCATCCAAATGTAGACTTGGCTGTCAGAGCAGGAGGTGGGGACAGAAAAATCAGTGTCACCGGCAAAATGAATAGGGAGCAAACTGAAATTTTTTGAGGGAAAGCACAAATTTCATCTCTTAAAAAAATACATCTTGTAAGGCTTCAACAAATATGACCCTAATAATTCTGCGGCCAACTGTGCTTCCCACATTTCCCACCCGAAAATTCCACCCTGTGTGTTTTTTTGGCAGAAGGATAAAACTTTATATTAAGAAAAATTTTTTTTACAGTGTGCCTCTGTCTTCACTTAAAACCCAGCAATTCCAACTCCCTTGAAGCTTTACCTCTTATTCCCTTTATTGTTGTCTCTCAGAAAAATTGATGTTCCATGACTGAACATAACGCTTATTTTTTTAATGTCATGCCGCTTACTGTTTTGCTCTTTCAAAAAAGGAAAGACAAGGGAAATGTTTAAGAAACTATTCAGGTAATTATAGGTAACTTGACATTTCATTATTTCATTATTTTCTTCTTTGTTCCATCTCCTTGTGGCCCTGGGCAACGGACATATCCACCGCACGGCAGATGTTTAGTTCAGGATAGAACCTTGAGATGGTGTCCAAATCGTTAATCTGATGGATCGGGAATCTGGAGTCTGAGACGTGGAAGAAGGCCTGCCTGAGGTCACACAGTAGCTAACGAGCGACAGTATCTTCATATTGTTCCCAAAGCCATTTCTTTTCTAAATGGCGAGGACACAGTTGAGCACTTGGAACTATGTACTGGGGCCCCCAAATGATCAAATGCCGTTTTAGGGTGTTCTGTCTTGGGAAAGTACAGAGCAGTCATATGCATTATTTCTCTTTGCCCGGGCAGCAGGGCGGGCCTACTTCTTGCGAAGTGAGAAGGGAAACAGATAAGGGGGCAGATGTCTCGCACAGCCTAAGTGGCCCAGCTTTTAGACGGAAGCCACAGGTCGCTACTTACTCCCATCTGGCTAAACAGTGTTCTTCTGAGGTGGACGAGCCCATCTCTGTCTGCACAGATAAACGGCGAACCAAAAATAGTTTGTGTGGTCTACTGGTAGACGTAAAAAGCAATGAGGTCAGCCCGGAGTCCATAAGCAATGAGCGCTAATGTATTCCTCTGCCCGCTTTGATTTGCTAACAAAATCATGCAGTTTTAAAAGAGGGAGGACAGGGTTTAATGAAAGGAAGAAAAAAATTAGAAATGTCAAATGTAATCCTTTGAAAGCGGTAGTGAAAGCGCAGGAGTCTAACTGTTTTGATGTTCTGAGTCCTGCCGGTGAGTGACAGGGAAAATGAAGACCCTTTCAGACAAACCCATTGTGCTCCTGTCAAAGGTGGCTCAAGTTCTGTTCAAACACCTGTTTCTAGTCTTTATGAATATTAAAAGCCACTGTGATTTTTTTTTCAGGAAGCGATGATTTTGAAGTGTTACAGTACACAAAAGACATCATCTCAGTTTGTTCCAATTCACTGCAACTCCTCACTCTTCCCTGAGGACGTGCGTAATTTTTTAAGTTTGTGGCAGTTAGATGCGTAGACACAGAACACTGAAACTGAGAAACAGGGTTGCTTTTTAAAATATTCGCATCAAGTCATTCTGATTTCATTTTACACGTGATTCGCCTTTAATTTAGCATCAAGGTGCTAACCACATAAATCGTTAAGGAAATATAAAATACAGGAGCCCCCGAAGGGAGAAAGGCACGCCTCCCAAAGCTGTCATTGCATCACTAATAGCCATGGGACTACCAATTGTAAAGGGAGGCCGATCCCCGTGGTAGATAATTCTCTGTCAATTAAAAGGCACGTATTTGAAACATGCATGGGCATTCCAAAATGCAGTGTTTTTTTCCCCTAAATTTACTTTGCATGGGATTATGATTCCTTCTAAAGTTCAATAAAGGTAGGTGACATGAACCAACTGGATTTTATGTAGTTTCTTAGAAACATACATCACAGATGCAACAGACTGTCCAGAATACTGCCGTTAAATCTTCCAGCCACTCTTTCAGAGCTGTTTCTCCTTGTTTCAGATGAAATTGTGTTGCACAAATCACGGCCCCATAAAATGATCGCTTGTACCTAACTCTGTCCTGATTTCACTAATGCCGGGTCTCGACTAATCCCTACTTCGTGAAGGAATCCAACCCACTGTAATCCCTCATCACTGGAGCCGGTTTTGGAGCCAGTTTCAGTGTCTATCACGTTACAGCTGCTAAAAAACGAGGTTTTCCCCATTCTTTCTTGAAATTCAGGAGGCAAAGTCTGTGGGGGTCAGGAAATGACACTTGGGTTGTCTAGAATTTGCAATCTACATTCTAATCACTCGTTTACATTTAAGGATGGAGGCAAAGTCAAATGGTACTTACATCGAAAGAGATCTGAGAAAGAGCTGCAGAGGATTGCTTCACCTTGCCCTGCTATGATGCTAGAATGCTTTGGAAGTTAATAGAGGTAGAGTAGAAATCAGGCAACCTGACCTCCTTTTTCTGCTTTGGCTCTTGGGTACACCCTGTCTCTTGGCCCTCTTTGATGGCTAATTCTAGACACAAAAAGCAAAACCTGCTGCCTACAAAGGAGTAGTCACCATCCTTGGCTGCGACAATGCCGTGATCACGACTTTTCTGGATACGTGTTACTGTCTAGACCACAAACGTTAAGACCTGTGTATGACGGACCCATAACATTCCTCAGTCTCATGGAGGCCTGACTCCTGTAAGACCATACAGGCAAGGCAGAAAGTCCCGTGCCCCTCTCATGAGAGTTCTCAGAAGCCAGAAGAGACAACAATCAGCTTCCAAGGGCCATACCATCATTGGTCATTCTGCTATTTCCTGTAACAGTCAACTCTGACTATGACGTCAATCAGATTGCACCTCTCCTCTGTACAGTGTATTCTCCAAAGACTCCTCAGCTTGCCCAGAGGAGAAAATAAGTTTCTGCAGGTGCCTAAAAGACCCTATGTGATCTCACTCCCAATCTACCTGCTACCTCTCCAACCCCATCTCCTACTGGTATTCTCCTTGTTTAAGCTGTGCTGGCAACACTGGCTTCCTTGCTTGGTTTGAAATAGTAACCCCGCTCCCAGCGCTAGCTACTGCCTTTTCACTGTTCTGTTTTCCCTCCCATGCACTGATCGCTATCTGACACACAGTATGTCATATTTCTTTGTTTCATTTATTATCTTCTTCCATTCCTCCTACATTGGAATAGATGCTCCATGACATGAAGATAGGAATTTTCTTTTCTTATCTTTCCTTTTTTTTGGCCTGGATCTGCAACTTCTAGAGCAGTATATGTGGCCAAAACAGGTGCACAGTCATTATTTTTTTCAATGAATGAATAAATCCATGGCCTCTCCTTGGCTCCTTATTGTTTTATGGCTTGAAGCCATGTAGTTTCCCCTGAAGGAGACAAGGGGGGGCCCCTCAGGTATAAATCAGAATCTGGTCATGAATACATGTTCAGAGATGTCAGATTCCACAAAATGTATCATTTTAGATCAACAAGGTAGGCACCTACCATGCGCTTGATTCTGGGGAAATGTTCTGTGGAGGAGGAGGTGATCGGCAGGCCCGGGTTGTTGCCTATGACCACACAATTTGGTCACTGTGCAAAGGTGTCAGGCAAGGGGGAGAGTAGGGGAGAAATCCAGCCTGTTCTCTGCTAGCCAATCCCTGGGCCCCATGGAGTAGTAGGAGAGAAGTCCTTTTTGTAATTCCTATATCCACAGGGTCCACTCCATGGCACTTTACCAAAAATGCTCTCCTGGCTAACAACTGGCTCTAGTTGGTCTTTTTCTGTGGACACCCTCACCACCTACAGTCAACTCTAAGCCCCCAGCTCAACTCTCAGCCTTCACGATTGATTTTCCATTCAGGGCTGTTTTTAGTTTAAGCATGCGGGCATGGCTTCTTAAAGAAAACTGGATCCAGTGAGCCCAGGAGTCTCCTTCACACAGTCCATCTCTCCACACACAGCATCTGGAAGACAGATAGCTGCTGATCTGCCACGGGTAGAATTGATTAGAACTGACAGCCAAAAGCTCTCACTTTAATACCCTAAAATGTTTAGCTTTTTGCTTTAAGAGATTATACAGAATTTCTAAACGACTGCATTTAAGTAGCAACACGGCATTTCACTTTAGCATTTCCTTAAATTTGGGGGTAAAATTCCCAGGAAACGATCCTTCCTGAAGAAGGAATTCGTAACTAACGCGTAATGACTTTATCAATAATGCCTCTAACACACACAGTGCCTGAGGCACCTAATTCCTATACTTGGGATTTTTGACCTAAAACATACCTGAAATGAGAATTTGTTTTAAAAAAAACGTTTAGAATGCTTTCTATATCCCTCCGTTCTTCAAATCAGTTAAAATAATTCCAAGAATCATCTGTACACGGTATTCCAAACTTTTCCTTGCCTTGACTTGGTTATTCTTACCCAGGCCAGTGTTTTATTCCAGTTGACCCAGAAGTAGTTGTGCTCAAGTACAAATTGCTTTATACATTTGTGTGGGGATGGAAAGTAACTGACTTGTCCTTTGCTAGTGACAGTGACACATTGTGGATTGTCTAGGTTCTTTCCCCCCCACAGCTTAGATCTCCAACATATTTTTCGTAATGCCGCTTTCTTATTAAACTCAACTGAGATCAGTGTGCCTAACTGATCATCAGCTGGCGACAATTAAATCAAGAAGGGCTCCCAAAGGAGAAAAAGGGCAGAAGAAGAATCCAGGCATGGAGTTATTCTGAAATCTGTTCCCCAATCTTCTGCTTGCATCGTGCGCTAGTAAAATCTGGTGTGTGATAAATGTTTAGAGTTTGTATTCACATTATCAACTCAAGAACAGCAAAACGTGTGAAAACAGTCTTTATTTTAACCAAACACAGACTCTAATATGGCATAATTAATGATCTATGGAAAAAGGCATTCTCCCCCCTTTTCTGTTGTTCTGCTTCCCAATCTTGCCCCACAATCCTCCTTCTCCTCCTCCCTAGAAATTGAGCTCTATCTCTACTCTCCAGTTTTATGTACATTGACATTCTCTCTACTGCCTTACTTAGATCCACAAACATTAGAAAAAATATTTTTAATGTCTATTTATTTTGAGAGAGTGCAAGTGGGGCAGGGGCATGCAGAGAGTGAGAGAGAGAGAGAGAGTGAGAGAGAGAGAGAGAGGAAGAGAGAGAAACCCAAGCTACCAGCGCAGAGCCCGAGGCGGGGTTTAATCCCACAAACCTCAAGATCATGACCCGAGCTGAAGTCAAGTGTCAGACACGTAACCGACTGAGCCACCCAGGCGCCCCTAGATCTACAAACATTTTTAAGTCTATTGTTTCCTCATCCCATCTCCCCTTAACAGGGATTGCCTTGACCTGGCATGTATTGTCCCCAAACTATGTGAACAAACACTGTGTCCAGATCATTTGACTCCGTTTTCTCACAATGTGTTTGTTATTACTAAAACTCCCTAAAATCTGGATTCATTCCAGATGCATTGCATTATTGATTTGGCTTTCTCCAAAGACTTCTCATAATTTGCCAAATTCAACAACTTATTCTGAGTCCAAATCCCCCACATTAACTCTGTAGCACCCAGACGTGCCCTCTCATGGGGAAACCACTCACTCAGCGAAACTCCACTTGGTTCTTGGCTTTAGGCACACGATGCTGACAATCTCCCCACAGTTCCTCTACCTCACTGATCCCTTCTGCTGTCTACTTTGTTCTCACGCCCTAATCAGATTCAAAACGTGAGAGTACCCTAGGGTTCTGTCCTTGACCCCGTTCTTTCTTTTGGCTGTGCACTTTTCCTATGTGATCTCACTCACTGCTTTGGCCAGCCCTCCACCGCTGACGGTGGAGCAGTTACTCACTCTGGGACTCAGGCAACAAAGCCAGCAACAGACTTCCCGGATCTGGTTTCCCGTCCTTTTAACCCCCTACTCATTTCTCCTGGAGCACAAAGACTTGACCCCTTGCCTTCAAAAGCTTTCCTAAGGTGACTCCAGCTTCTTTTTAAAGTTTCATTCTTTGCTAGTCATCGACATGCCTGAGGCTATTTACATACCGGAAATTTGAGGGGAAATAATGCTTTTTGCTTTCCCCTGCATATCCCAGGGAAAAGCTGGGATTGTTGGAGGAGGGGTCTTTGTCCTTGTCTGCCTCACTGTCTCCACCTCAGAGCTTAGACGATCCTGGTGGTTCCGCTCAGGAAATATTTGTACAATGAGTACAGGTACGGACAAATGCCTCAAAATCTGACCACTGGAATATTAAATAAGCTGCTCAAAGTCACCTTCATCTTAAAGCTTTTCTTAATCTCTCCATCTTGATTTATATTCTCAATCCCTTTGACCTTCATAGAACTTCGTGTGTCACACATATTTTACCTTGTATTTTAGTACTGTATGCAATTGTCTTGGTGTCCCTACTGGCTATTTCATACAGGCTCTCTAAGAACAGGTACATCACATACACCTTGAAGTCCCCAAGTGGTCTTAACACAATTCATTGTATGAAGCAATAGCTTAATATGGACGTGTTCTGTTTCTTTTAATTCAAGGACTAACATACCTGCCGTGGAAATCACAAAGTTCCTGTTTCTTGCAGAATGTTCACCGTAACCGTTAGCTCGGGGTATGGCACTTCCCTGTCACCTAATCGCTCAGAATTTTATTTCCTTTATAAATGGGGTTAATAATACTTATCTAATAGGGGGACTCAGAGGATTCTTTAATGAATGATGAAGCACACTCCAAGATCCTCGGAGGAAATAAAAGGATAAACATTATTATATCTCTTATTACTGCAGATAGCAGTTATTAAACTTTTCCATAAACAGGGACCAAGAACAATTTTAAGCCAAACTAATAGTTTACTAAGAGGAAGCTAGGGGTTTCCACAGTTGAGCTAACGTAAACACTTTGGCAAAAATTATTCCCTTCTTCCGCTGCTATTAATACTGGACAAGATGAGCTTTCCAAGTCTTAGTTTCCTCACCTGTTTAGTTGAAACATTGGACGAGTTTATCTCAAAGGGCCCTTGTAGCTCCCACATTCTGGCAAATCTTTTATTAACATCTCAAATCTCTGACGAATCGAATAGTCCTTTGTGTTTTTAAAATAACAGTCTACCAGCTCAATGGCTTTCTCCTAAGTGTTCCATTTCAGCCAAAGCGTTGAAGGACACGTGTAGACTTAAGAAAAAAATCATTTGACAGTAGAATGCTGGAAAAAAATCATTCAGGGCACTCGGAACATGCAAATCTACATTTTTGAATCTTGGTGTCCTAGAAAATTTTTTAGCTTAGGGTAGAGGATAATCAGGACAGACTCATGTGTACTCCACATCACAAGCTAATCAGAATTTCTCACAAATAGAAATTAATGTTTCTCGTTAGCATTTTCCCTAGGGCTGGAGGTAATGCTTACCAAATTTCTCTTGGGAGTATTTTAGAATCCTAGTGTGGCAAGGCAGCTCAGTGAGGGTGTCAGGCATTTGGTAACAGACCAAGCAGTGAGGGTGTCAGGCATTTGGTAACAGACCAAGCAGTTTACTCTGCTTTTTTGGAGGATGCTTACGGAATGGATGATCTGAAATGTCCGACTGAACCGTGAGAAGGGCCTGCAGAGAAGATTGTTTTAGAAAACTCCCTCCTTGGCTCTTTCTACCTGACTTGAGTCTTCAAAATGGTCTTGAAAAATAACTAGACTGCAGCACTTTACAGCCCAGTCTTTGATGTAATAGAAGGTGTGTCCAGCTGTCTTCAGGATTTGTCATGATGCTTTTTTAAAAAAAAAATTATTGTGGTAAAAAATATGTAATATAAATTCACCCTCCTAATATTTTGGGGCATAGAGTGCGGTATTGTTAACCATTTGTACATTGTGGTACGATGGATACCTAGAACATTTCATCCTTCATAACTGAAACTTCATCCACTGAACAACTTCTCCCCCTCCCCCCAGTCCTTGGCAACCACCATTCTACTTCCTGGGTCTAGAAGACTGACTATTTCAGATATCTCGGGTAAGTGGACTCGTGCCGTACTTGTCTTTCTGACTGGCTTATTTCACTTAGCGTGACGTCCTCAGGGTTTATCATGTTGTACCTTATGTCAGGACTTCCTCTTTTTTTCAAACAGATTTTGTTCACAATATTCTAGTCTTTCTAGTGCCTCTAGGGGATGATGTGTTTTTTTCCTAGGAAGGAGAGAAACTTCCCTGAAATATTTTAATAAAAGAGTTACTCTCCCAGGTTAATGCCAGAGTTTGGTTTCCCATGGTCCATGAGACAAGCTTTAAGAGGTTTGTTTCAGTAATTGGGTCACATTCAGGTGATGTCACTGGTACCTCAGAGAAAGTAACAAATACACTAAAAAAAAAAAAACAAAACGCAAATGGTAAGCACAGCCCCTCTTCTCACTCAACAGCAACGTATTTTCAGTGACCAACTAATTTTTAGCTTTAGTATTACGTAGAGAAAAGCAGCATCTTCCGGGGATCATCGGGTGGTATGGTGGGTGTATGATTCGTGAGAACGTTGTACCTATGAACACCCTAGTATTAATACAATAGATACAATAAAAGCATAGAGTTGAGCAGCAAACATGGAATGCTTCCAAGTATATCTTGTATCCTAACTCTTTTCCCACAGAGGCTTCAGCAGGATAAATGACATGGTTTCTAGAACTAGATATGTTTACATTCTGGCTTTACCACTTACTAGTTGGCTTTGAACCACCTCTCTAAGCCTCAGTTTCCTTGCTGGTAAAATTAATGTCGCATGTGTTTCCCAGGACTGTAGGGGAATGAAATGTGATTTAGGAAGCAGTGGGTCACAGGCTCCTGATCTAGCCCAGTTCCTGCCGCAAATAAGCTCCCCATAAATAAACCTCAGACCCTGACCCTTTCTCATACTTGGGAAGCCAATGCTTTCAACTCGCATCGAAATGTCTAGATATCCGAAAAGATGTGAACTCTGCTCAAAGAAATACCGGCAGATAAGAGGTTGAATGTACAAAAGAGATAAATCAGGAGCTGACTATTTGCTTTACAAAAGAAGTCTCTGATTAACGGTAAGATTAATGGCTCCCAGTTTTGCGGCACCTCCTGGTCTGTTTGTAAACCCTGGTCTGAGCTTTACAGAATTCTCCTCATCCTGAAAAGAGTCCTTTGTAGAGCTTTCTAGTGTTCCTCCAAGACTCAAACTCTTACATTTTTGTTTCCCTACAAGTTTTTAAGGCGGTAGCGACTGGGTAATTTGTAGTACATATTTACGTCTTACAGAGCTTTGAAAGGAAATCCAAATCAGGCCAGACTGACCTCCCTGCAAGTCATTTCTATATATCCTGGTCCCACCAAAAAAGAAAACAGAGTGTCGTAAAACCTGAGCTATTGTGAATTCCTGCAGGATAGGAGTTATTAACCTTGACCATAATTAAATCTCCTGGTCACAAGTGCTGGCGCTTGACCCAACTATTCCTTTGGCCAAAATTTGTAACAAACAGCTAGTCAAGGAAGTTCTTTCTATTTTCTCCAAAGCTTCCACCTTGGCCCAGAGTCAGGTATCTGAGACACATAAACACGCACGGATGTTCTCCCAGCCTCCTGTTTCCGAGGTTTCTGGAGCAGGTGATCATTAATGCAAATTTATGGGCCATTACAGAATTTTGAAAAGATGTGTTGCGGTTGAATAAAGAGCATAAGCTTTTCGCACTTGCTTTTTAATTACTAAATATGAAAAAAAAAAAAAAAAAGGAAGTTACAGATTTTAGCCGTACTGGTTTCTAGGAAAGGTACTGAGCTAAACATTCCCTGACAGAAACAAAACAATTCTCCTGGACGAGGGTGATTTCTTTGGCAAAAAATACAGGTTTCTTGTATTTACAAAAGTGGTCTGAGGATCGAAAGCAAGCAGTCTCAAAGAAGGGTCTGTTGCTAGTTCTCCTGTGAGGGGCCGAGTGTGGGGCCGTAGGAGCCCGTGAAACACTCGGTTCGCAGGTTGGGTGTGTGTACGTATGTGATGGTATTGCTCGAAACTTCTCCCCTGCCCCTTCCCTAAAAAAATTGCTTACGCTGAGTGAAAGCAAATAGCTCAGAGTGCTATTAGTTCCTGTTTAAATTTAAAGTGAGGGCTAAGCAAAACACCATTTTATGAAAGGAGTATTTTTAGGAATGAATGGGTTAGTCAGTCAGTCCTCGAGAAGTAGGTTTTAAGCACGCCACGGCTACAGCTTGGTAAAGAAATGCGTGTGCAACGGAGATGTTTGCTTTCTTAGAAAACACATTTTTTGGTGGAGTTCTAGATGATTCTCTAGTCACCACAGGCATTGCTCCTGTCTTGCTCTCCCGAGGTGGCCAGTTCTTTTAGCTTCCAGTAGACACACACGGTTGCCATCTGGCCCTTTGCGATTTTTCCTATATAGCTTTTCGAGATCAGCACAAAAGGTTCTGAAATATATATTTACTTTTATTTTATTAAAACGAAGGGATGTGGCCATAGCAAAAGCAGATCTATTTTTTCATGTTAATAGCCAGATCACTTTGTTTCTATTTTGCTCTAGTAAATAAAAAGTACTGTTTCCTCTGACATTTATTTTTCTGGCCCTAAGATTAGGAAAAACTGACCAGAGGGAAAGATCACTTACTGTCACTCTGCTTAGCTTGCACTTTAATGATAAGAAAATCATTTTCTGAGATCTCTTTCAAGCTGAAAATGTTTCACCCAATCTGTTTGCATTTTTAATAACAGTGAAATAAGCAAACCCTCGATAACAGCATTTTGCATTAATTTTTAATAATCTCATGGCTTTTAAGTTGCCCTTTGTATCCTGGTGGGGGAAAACATTCTATAGAAAATTAATCAGGAAGTAAATTTATTTCTGATGCTTTCCTTATTCTTGGAGAGTTAGAGAGTCAATGGCACGGGCTGCCAAATGTTTCTGAACGTGCTTGCTCAGACACAACTCCACCGAGGCAAACAGCCAAGATGATAGTTTTTAATTTTCTGCTTAGTAATATTTCCTCTCTCTTCATGGTTGGATTCTCCTTGGCTCCACGGTGCTAAGCTGCCTCTACAAACAGCCTTTATGATTGATTACTGCTAGCCCAAGGGTACCTGGAATTGTCTGTTGAGCCACTGTAAAGACCTGAGTGCAGCAATATTTATCATTCACTACTTCACCAAAGTGATAAAAATCTGTTGAACATCTACTGCATAGCAAGTCTTGTATGGGGTACTAGGGGCATGGTACTGATCAGTTCAGCGGTGGTCAAAACAACATAGCAGTGGGGACACAGCTGGCCTTCTATACATTCTTTGCAAAGGTACCTTTACGGTGCCCTCAGGCCAGGCAATGTTTTGGAGTATCTTCACGCACTGCGTCCCTCCCACTCCCCGGCCTGATCTGTTCTGGCTTCAGATTCCTCAACTGAAGGAAGAAATAATAGCTCCCTCATTGCACTCGTGTGAGGGTTAGATGGAAGATTCTTATTACAATGCTTGGCACAAAGTGCAATCATAAAGGTTGACTATTCTTACTGTCATCTGCAATAATGGTAATAGTTCAAAAAGTAATAACTGTCATTTATTTTCTGCTATGCATTTATATGATGGGCTCTCCATTGGGTGCTATTAGGTATATTATCTGTAATTCTCTCAACAATCCTTTGAGATGAGTCTGACAATTTAAATCCAGAGAATTTAAGAGGCTTGGTCAGGACTGTCCAGCTATTGGGACCACCCAGGTCTTTTCTTTCTCACAGTTGACTACATGGCAAGAAATGGCTCATGGCTTGATGATCCAGTCCCCACTGGGGGAATGCTGGGGTGTGAGGAGAGATTGGTCCACACATGATTTCAGGAATCATGTCCAGATCCACAGCCCTAACACTAGCAGTGGGTAGGCAGATGCCTCAGATGGTCTTGGGTAGATCTGTTCCCCCATCTCTACCCCCCCTCCTTTGCATTATGGGATCCACTGCCGGCACAAGAGAGGGCAAGGGAAACCCTTCTTCTTGGCACAGGGAATCCAACCAATGCCCCCCAGGTCATGTGACCTGGAAGAGGACTTTGGCATTTCTGGGCACCAATTTCCTCACATAGAATGAGAAGAGCTGGTTCTAGGATTCTTCCTCTTTAGATAAGGAAGCAACGGTTAAGTATTGAGTGCATTCAGGCTTTACATCTGGTAATTCATTTAATTCTCCCAGTGACCTTTGAGAAAAAAAAAATCTTAATTTATGATTCCATCCAAAGTTGTCCAGTTATTTAATGGCAGAATCAGCCCAGAAATCTAACTCTGCCCAATTCCAAAGCTCAAGATCATTCCTCATCGCCACACTGCCTGAGGGTTCGCGTTTGTTTCCCAGTAATGGTGACCTGGGCATCTTCTATCTTTCGGCAAAGGTCGTAGAATACGTTGCCATATGTATCCTGAAACAAATGCCATCCAATCTTGATGGCCTTCCCTGTAACGGCCAATTTTCAAGTGAGTTGCAACGAAGAGTCACATTGCAATATGAATTGTGGTCTTCTTCTTTATTCATGTCTTCTAACCTGGATTCTCCTAGCATTCTTTTCATCTCTACTTGTCACATGGCAGCACAATCACAAGTTTGCTTTGGGCCTGGTTGTCTGGAAGTCAGGGAAGCTTTCCACCTAACTTTGTGTTACTGAGCAGGGGAAAGATTATCCTACCGCAAATGTGTTTCACGCACCACCCCGTCCTAAACCAAATGCTTGCACAGCCACGCTCCCACTGCTGGCAATTTTGCTGAAGTGGAGTTCGTAATTAAAATCCTCCTTGGCTTCTATAGCTTCTCTCCTACTCAAGCTACATATTTCAAGTGGTTATTATGCTTAATACAGCAACTTTCAAATCGAAATTAAAAAATTAAGGGTTGGATGCCTAAACGGAAACAATGCCAATAAATACTCTCATGATATTCCTATACGTAATAGCTTTTGATAACCAGGCCTTCCAGGTATTATATGTGTATTTGAAAATAAGCACTCACAGATCCAGTTTACACCTGATATAATTATTCCCCATCCTGCCTTTCTGAGATCATAAAAGTAACAAGATTATTCCACCAAAGGCAAATAATACTTAGAAACAATTAGAACAACTTAATGAAAGGAATAATTAAATGTATGTTAAATAACAATATATCAAACACATTTGTGTTTGAAAGGAATATCTTTTCATGAGCAGAGTTTTGACTGATGTCAGCATGAATCTTCATTCTCTTGGATTCTCATCCAAAATACCAAAATATTTTTCCCCTGTAGGATTGTAAAATAAAGTATATTCCAGTTCCCGCCAGATAAGACAGTGTTTCACATTACCATATTTACACTTTAGCATTCCAATACTACAGCAGGGAAACAATTCTTGAAATGCTCCTCATTTTCTGCACTTTATGAGTAAGAAATCCCCATGGCTAACATTTGTATCTGCCTGGTTCCTCTTCCCAAACTTGTTAACAGCATTTTGAAAAATTCCATTTTAAACTTATCTGTCTAGTTTTTTTTATTTTAACGTTTATTCATTTTTTGAAAGACAGAGACAGACAGAGCACAAGCAGGGGTGGGGCGGAGAGAGAGGGGGACACAGCCTCTGAAGCAGGCTCCAGGCTCTGAGCCGTCAGCATAGAGCCCCTCGCGGGGCTTGAACTCACAAACCGCAAGATCATGACCTGAGCCGAAGTCGGATGCCCAACCTACCGAGCCACCCAGGTGCCCTAAGTTTTGTGTTTTTTTTTTTTTTAAACAAAACAAAATATATGTGTGTTGGAGTGGGTATTCTACAAACTCCACTTGACAATGGGATGGCTTCAGGGCATCAATCTTTCCAGGATTCTCCTGAAATTCTCCTACGGGGAATATTCCATAGGACTACATGCCCAAGTGTGGTGAAAATGGAAGCTCTTCATTTTGCGGGATGTTTTGCAGGATATTTTCACCTCCTGGAAGCAGTCTACACTCCTCCTCCCTTCCTCTATTTTTCGTCTATAATTTTAGCTACATACAAAAAAAATCCTCCTGTAAAGGCAATCATTTCTAGAAATTAATAGTTTTTCAGATAAAGCCCTCACTATGAAAAATACTTTTTTCTTTGTAAGGTTTCTGGACACAACTAATAAAAAAATATTAAGCACATATTACTTTAGGGCAAAATATATTAATAACCAATCTCTAATGTCACAAAATTTCATGTGACCTCATAATTTTTTCATCGCAATTCACTTGAGTAACACAAAACAGATAATGCTGCTATCTCTAGAAGGAAGATCAGTTCCTAAAGGTTTACATGATCAATGTCAGTGTAGCAGCATTAGGGACACAACTGTGTCCTCCGTGGGGGCGGATTATATTTGTCTCCTTAATGCAGCTAAAGTTGGCATCGGACCTTTTGGCAACCTTGTCCCAAGGGATGGTCAATGAGCTTATGGTCAAAGAAAACTCTTAAGTCTGTTTCAGCCCTGCCACATGCCATCTGCCAGATATTTCTGGTTATTCCCACTTTCAGGCACATTGTTCTTGACTCCTCGTAATTGGGTTACTGCTGAATTGAGAGTGAAGTGATGTGTGTCAATTCCAGGCCAGAGACTTTAATTACTGCTGTGAGACCCTCCAGACCTCTTTGTCTTCTACCTTGGCAACTGGCAATGTTCAAGATGGCGGCTACACTCTCACCCTGAGCTCTAGGGTAAGAGATATGGAAGTAAGCAAGAGACAATATAGGATGTAGCCTGAGTAAGAAATAAATCTTTTGCTATGATAAGCCACCAAGATTTGCGAGCTACTTGTTACTACTGTGTTACTCAGCCTATCCAGATTGATGCAAACACTAAGGAATTTTTAGGAGAAAATGTCACATTATAAAGTGAGGGACACAAATTTTATTATGTATCCATAACTATCACTGTGATTATTATCTTGACTCATTAACCTAGGACTGCACTAGCCCATCTGACAATTTTGTGTAATTTAGAATAGATCCCGCCCCCAGGGCATGTGTCCTAGAGATCAGAGTGTGACCTGAGTTTCAGGCTCACCAGCTCTCTTTCCTTGGCACCTTGTGCTACGATCCATTTAATTTAAACTAGGCAACAGCATGTTTGGTCTTAATTCCTTGTAAGGATTACACATGCTAACGATCTTCTTTCTGCTGTCTTCAAAACCACTGATTTCTTTTTACAGTACAATGATTTATGCAGTACTTTTGTGTTTGCAAAGACTTTTTCACAAAATGGTAATAATTGTAATTATACTTAATTGGCAATGTTGATGTGAGTATCAAATGAGATAATGTATGTGAACAATGCTTTGTTAACTACAAAATTCTTTACCTGGTGAGTCATTCATATCTCCTCTAACGACTACAGTCTTTGGAAGCAGACAGGCAGACAATTCCACCATCTTACAGATGAGGATGCTATGATTCTACCAGGTACAGTGACTTGTCCAGACCACTCGGTGTGTCATAAAGTCAGACGTGAGGCCACGTCTTTGGATTCCCAACCCATTTCATCTTCTATTTTCCCACATGAGCTAGAGGAAAGCTGGTGTGTCAGCAGCCCTCTAGCAAATAAACAGGACTAGGAGTCATGGGTGGTATAATCAAAAACCCTTTGCAGTGTTGAAGATATCAACCTCGCTGATTTATTTCTTATTTTTCTCAGTGGAGAAATTCGCAGGAAATGATCTCCTTTCGAGAAAGGGCTAAATTCCAGAAGGTTCATGGTGTAGATAAGAAACCATTTCCTGGGAGAGGAGACCACTGCATTGTTTGT
Source organism: Panthera uncia (assembly GCF_023721935.1). Lineage (NCBI taxonomy): Eukaryota > Metazoa > Chordata > Mammalia > Carnivora > Felidae > Panthera > Panthera uncia. The sequence goes on along the minus strand of NW_026057576.1, from coordinate 63,499,535 downwards.
TTCTCTAGACCCAAGTGTGAACTCTAACGCTGAACAGGGATGCTCAGAAAAGAGCCCCCAGCACTACTCTGTGCCCCGCACTTTGCATATGCATTTCAGAATCTGACTCACAAAGTACAAATTATTTATGTATATAAACTTGCTCTAAGCTAAATCAATTTAAATAAATATTTTATGAGTTTGCTTTACTGTGTGCCGTGTTGGTTTTTCTTTGTAATGATGATGAGAATCTATTGGTCATTGAAGCAACAATTCAGGACGGTGGGATGGTGTCACATTTGCAAGAACAGTGGTGGTTGTGGCAGGGGAGTATGTCTCCCGTGGGAAACTGGAGAAAATATTAAAAACAAAGGTGTATCGCACACAACAGAACACTTATTTCACAGAATGTGTAGAGCGTCGGGGGTGGGTAGTAGAAGAATGTGGACACTGGAAACACAAATACAGTTGATTTTTGTTATTTGCGGTAGTTATGATCTGTAAGGTCGTTGAGAACACTGAAGTAATGAATATTGAACAATGCATTGGTCTCAGGGGAAGTATGGGTTAGTTTCCTGCGAGTCTCTGGTCAACCAATCAATATGTAGCCTTTTAAATGTACGTCTGTTCTATTTAAAGACATATCTCCCCCCCCCCCCATATACATGTAATTCATTAACAATGGACTCAGGTCCAACAGCAGTATAAGTAATACTCAAGCAAAGCTTCTCTAACACATACATTTTTCTCAATGAGGCACATCACAGCCTTCTCACACTTAGGACAACTAGATAGCACTTCAGTCCTATGCTTGAGAGGGGGTCATTTTAAACAGTCACATTACCAACCCCCCCCCCAACCCTAAAACAACAAGAAAACACAAACATATGAAATACGTGGCACTAAATAGAGTGTGAAAAGGATGCTGTTTACAGTAGGAGAGCTGAAACAAGGAGGCAGAGCATTGCCTCGTTTGACCTCAGTTGGCAGCATGCATATTGGGTGACTCAGATTTTTGCCACTTTGCACAGGCCTGCAAATCACTGCAAAGCTCTGTTGAGTATTGGTTTTGGGGTTACAAATACACTTTACAGATATGGAATTCATGAATGATGATTATAATGGTTCTGCTACTTCTTAGCTTGGCCAAGCTACCCAAGTGTTCTGAGCTTTAGTTTTCTCATGCATAGAGTGCCGATGATACTGTTGTTTAGAGTAGCAGGGGATTATATGAACATAAATGTAAGGCACACAATATGTGGGAGAAGTTTAATAAATGGTAGCTGCATTGTTATCATCATGGAGCAGCATAGGGAGGAGAAAACATCCTGACAGAATAGCAAAAGTATAGGTGGTGCCAGAAAAATCTAGTTTCCAATCCAAGTTCCATCACAAAGTAACTGTGTGACTTTGGACAAGTTGTCTTTTGTCCAAAGTTAGAGACTCAATTTTCTGCTCTGCGAAACGAGTAGGATATCAAACTCACAGTAATATCTAAGTGCGTACGTGTGCATTAAATTGAAAAGTGCTCACACTGGCATAGAAAGACCTCAAGAAAAGTCGGTTTCATTCTCTATATCCCCATATTATTTCATTATCAACTAGAATGTTAGCCAATTGATGCGGGTCTGTAGAATTTTTTTTAAAAAGGGGAATATCCTTTCAATTTGTCTGATGGTTAGACAAAATTATGCCAAATAAAGCATCAAAGGCAACGAGGCATTCGTGGGCACGCACATATGTACACCACCATCTTTCTCCTCTGCCATGTAAAAAAAAAGAGAGAAAGAAAGAAACTTTGGGTAATTTTGTGATAATTTTTAAAAGTAGGATTTGGGAATTACAGTGCAAAAGAGAAAAAGAGAATTTGACCATTATTCTGTACAATGTTCCAAAATTTACTTCGTTTTAAGGGTTTCCCAGTTTACTCAGGAAATGACACTTGACTAGTGACAGAGACTCTCGCAGAATTTGGCAGAAGAGGGAGCTTTCCTGTGGGTTAAACAAAGGGTCAGTGACGAGGAGTAAGATGGCAAGGGGCACCGCTGAGAGGATGTGGATGTCAGACTACAGCTGAGCACAGGTGGGGGACAATGATTACTGATGAACTGAGTTTAAGATAAACGAGTACATTTGGCAGGAAAGTTACGAAGCTGATGAAATGAAAGACTATTAGAAAATGTCCAATTTTGAAACTCTTCTCTTTTAGATATTTCTTGATTTTAATTCATAGTCTAATTACGTGATATCTGTTGAATACACAGACATAGGCACAGGCAAGACATTCATCTGGAATATCCCTGCCTCTCAATTAGACATTCCTGGAAAAGTCTGACCAGGGGGCTGCACTCTCAATCCTGAGGATCATCTTGACCTTGTGTCAATGACCCAGGTAAGGAAGAGTAAGGAACAGCAGCCCACTGGGCTGTCTGCAAAGTTAAGCTGACTTGAAGGGGTATCCAGCCTCATCATTCTGTAATGGGTCTTCAAAAACAGGTTCGCCAGAGATGGAGATGAGAAAGCCCCTTTGTTAGTCCCACCTCTTGCACTTCTGCTCCTACAGGGGATAATTTAGAACATCCCCTGCATGTTTCCAGCTTGGAGATCTGGGCTCGTCTCAAGGACCGGACAAATTCCTAAAACATGGATGTACAGTCTTTCGTCACTCAACTTATTTTGAAAAGAGCATTGAGCTGAAACGTGAGTGAGGATCTGGTGTATCCTGCCAATGGCAAATGTACTGCCATTGCATATCCTGCCAATGGCAAGTACTTTATTTGTTCATCAATCATCGTGGGTATGATTGGGTATGACTGAGAATTAATATCCCCATTTTGTTTGTGACAAAAACCCTGATGCAGAGATTAACCAGGATGAAGCAGAAATGCAAGACTGAGAAAACAAACAAAAAACAAACTGTGTCGCTAGAGAAAGAGAACATGCAGTCAAGAACCAGAAAGTTCTTGACTTCCAATTCAGATAGTTCCTGATTGATAGACTATACTGATAGTTCTCAGCTGAAATTAATAATATGCGGTGGTTGTTTAAATAATGCAAATGAACAGGTTTTTCATCATACCTTGACTGTTACCCAATTTAAACTTCCACCTTAAAGCTTCATTTTAGAAGCTTTGTTGTTGTTAATCACAATATCTTGTTAAGAATTGTTAGTCTCTGTCCAAAAACAAAAACAAAAACAAAAACAAAACAAAACCAAAAAAACCCCACACTTTTTTTCCCCAGAAAAATAAACTGAGAATTTAACCTGCTTTGCAGAAATGTTCAGTAAATGTAAATGGTTCAGAGTAGAACAGATGGGGTTCTAACATGATCCTGTCATATAAAATCAGTTTAAAAGTAAAGTTGAAATGTGATCACTCTGCTGTACGGGCATGTGAGTGTGCTAACCATTTTAATCGCAGATAATGCCTTTTACAGTTCAGGTCTCACCGTTGTTAAGTGATTTCTAATTTAAGTGTCAGTTTCCATACAAAATAACTGGGCTTGGAGATTGTTTTTTGTACCCTCACGGTTTCAAGAAGGTAAATTTTAGTGATTCTAGTTAGAGCAGCTGTGTAAGTTTTATTGGCTTATTATTTCCCTTAGAAGACCAACATCTTGCTCATTTTATTTACTTATTTAATTTTTAAAAAGATTTATTTAGTATTTATTTATTTATTTAGAGAGGAAACATGAGCAGGGGAGGGGCAGAGAGAGGGAGAGAGAGAGAATCCTAAGCAGTCTCTGTACCGTCAATGCAGAGCCCAACGTGGGGCTCGAACTCACGAACCTTGAGATCACGACATGAGCTGAAATCAGATGCTTAACCGACTGAGCCACCCAGGTGCCCCCACATATTGCTCAGTTTAAAATGACTGCTTTACTTTCGGGAAAACATTCAAGAACCAAGCCTTGCATCAAGTCAAGAATATTTAAGTGGCGAACATCACATGACCCCATTCACCAGGTCAAGTCATTCGGCTGTTTGTGGAGAAGCCGTTTTAAGACAAGACGATTCCGTGGAGGTCACACCGACACATTCCTGTGGAAAGGTAGCCACCAGATAAGAAAAGTATTACGAAAAAATTTTAGGCTGAAGTCATCTTGTCCTTATATGACACAAAACGTTGATTCCTAACCAAACATTCACATACCTTTGCTGTCTGGGGCTGAATCGTGTCCAGGTTGAAATCAATACCTCAGAACGTGATCTTATTTGGAAATAGGTTTATTGCGGATGTAATTGGTTAAGTTGAGGTTATACCAGAGTAGGGTGAGCCCCTAATCCAATACGGTGTGTGTCCTTATGAATAGGGGAAATGTGTACTCTGATGTGTGCACAGGGACGTCACCACACGAAGCAAAGAACTATCCGAAGCTAGCAGAGAAGTCTGGAACAGATCCTTCCCTAGAGCCTTCTGAGGGAACCTACACCTGATTTCAGACTTGCAGCCTCCAGAACTGTGTGAGAATACGTTTCTGCTGTTGAAGCTGTTTAAGCCTCTCTGTGGGTGGAACTTTCTTAGGGCAGACGTAGCAAACTAACACAGGGTGTTTTTAGAAAAGGAGATGGTCTCTGTTTTTCTCCTTTGCTGTCCATACTGATACTGATGCGGTTATGTCTTCAATGAACAGGAACATAATTTCACACCCTCAACTTCCTCAAGAGAGTGCTAATCCTTCCCCTTCGGATCTGGTCTCTAAACCATAAGGCCCTCACTTTTAGCGAGTGGTACAGAATAGCTAAACGAGCCAGACTTTTACAGATGGAAGGTGATGGTCTTCGTGTAGTTTGGAGTGAGGAGAACCCTCCACTGCTTCTAAGGCCCTGTGTCCAGGGAAGAGCGTGTTCTGATGCTCAGTCTCTGTGCTTCATCTCCAGGATGCTACAGGGGATTCCTCCCTCAGGGCTATGCCTCCTTCTTATGGCTCTGATTCCGTGGAGGTACCTCTAGCTGCCCAGAACACTGGCTCAGCATGTCTTTTGTTTCTGTTAGAAAATTCCCTAGTGTTTTAGGTAAAAGGTAGTGTCTGTAAGTTCAGCTGATATGAAGAAGCTCACAGGGACCAAATGTTTGTGTCCCTTTGAAATTCACATGTTGAGGGAGGCCTCGGTGGCTCATTTGGTTAAGCATCTGACTCTTGATTTCTGCTCAGGTCATGATCGCGCAGTTCATGAGATTGACATGTCTCATGTCACTGACATCTTGCTGACAGCGGGGAACCTGTTTGGTTGAGGTTCTCTCTCACCCTCTCTCTTTGCCTCCCCTCCACTTGCTCTTCCTCTCTCTCTCTCTCTCTCTCTCTCTCTCAAAATAAATAAATACCCTTAAAAAAACGTAAAAGAAATTCCTATGTTGACATCCTAGCCCCTTAGGTGATGGTCGTAGGAAGTGAGGTCTTGGGGAGGTGATTAGGTCATAAGAACGGAGCCCTCATAAATGGGATTAGTGCCCTCAGAAAAGCCTTGTAAAAAGAGAGCTCCCTAGGCCCTGACATGCAAGGGACACAGCCAGAAGACATCCTTCTACGAAGCCAGAAGTGGGCCCTCACCAGCCCCACTGAATCTACCAGCACTTAATCTTCGACTTCCCAGCCTCCAGAACCGCAGGGAGTAAATGTCTGTTGTTTATAGGCCACCTAGTTTAGGGTATTCTGTGACAGCAGCCCCAACTGACTCACGCAGAGACCAATACTTTTTGCAACCCGCCAAGCACAGGATGCTGGGAAAACGTGGCAGGGAGGAGATGCCTGAGTGGCTGGTATAGAGGCCCCGGAACTGCTCTTGCTACCCTCGTGGGGGAGACGAAGGAACGCACTAGCACTGAGTGCCACATATGTGCCTGGGCTTTGGGACAGGCCCTGGACAGTTGCTCAGTCCTTTACAGCAATCCTGCGAGGGAAATACTGTGTCCCTTTTATAAATGAGGAAATAGTGACTCAAGGTCAGATAAGTAGTAAACGTCAGCACCAGCTCTCACAAGCACAAGCTTTTACTCTTTCTAGGTCTATATCTTGGCTTAAAAAGCAGTAGACTCTTTTACAGGATAGGCTATTATTATTATTATTATTATTATCATCATCATCATCCCTATTGTTGTTACTCTATTGCCCCGCGCATATCAGGGTAGGGGAGTTGGAGACACAAACACACGTTGTAGTGATACTTGCTAGCATATAAGAGCTGGTTTGGGGTAGGGGATACTTCTCTTCTGTTTATGATCACATACAATTTTGTAAATTTGGATTTTTAAAAGTATGATAAAGTAGTGTTTCTCTCAGTGTCTTCCAGAATGACCACTTGTATCAGAATAAGCTGGGATGCATATAAAAACTACCAAGTCCAGAACTCTAAGGAAGACAGGACTGAATTTGAACAGGCAGGGGATGCTGTGGAATCTGCATTTTTAAAGAGTCGCCCCCCCCCCAGGTGATTCTTATGCAAATTAAAGTTGGAGCGCCACTGCTGTAAAGGTTGGGGCACCAAAGGTCTCTTAGGAAAATTCTTTGCCTCTGGCACACTGAGCTTCTAAATGCACAACTTATGCCAGGCTCTGGTTGTTACCAAGGGCTGTAGCAGGTGCAGAAGCCTGGGGGGACAGGAGGGTCACAAAAAGGACACAACTTCTACGAGGCTCACATCAGAAGGGAAGAGTTGCAAACTTTGTACCAAACAGTTTAACAAGTATATTTGAGCTCACCTCAGAGGCAAGAACCATGGCTGCAGAATAACGGGACGCATTGGGATTCTGAACATCTTTGTCAGAGAAAATGTTGTCCTGATCGCCCCAAACAAATTCTGTCATCTTTATCTCTTCCATCTCATGAAAGATTCAGCCTCAAACAGTTGCTTCTCTATCATTTATCCGAGGTGGACATTGGGCACAATGTGAATGGGTAGTTTGATTGTGATTTATACGAAGTTAAGGAGCAAAACCAACGACCCATGTTTTAAATTATCTAACAGCTCTGCTGTCTAGCTCACAATGTGAGACTTATTCCATTTTTATGGGAGGAAAGGGGCACTGGTCACCTGAAGGATTGCTTGATATAATCGGGCAAGTTCAGGTCACTGAAATCCTCCTTAGGAAAGAGTGGTTTCAGGATTCTCAGCAGTCTGCAATAAGAATTTTATGTGTTCTTCACGTTCTCAGACAGAATCCAAACCCATGTCAAAATTCACACAGAGCCATTAGGAAATGCTTGTGTCTCCATTTCAGAGTGAGAAAGAAATACCATCTCATATGTAAATAGCAACCACTGATAACCGCCGTACTTGTGAAGTGCTATGGTGCCTGGCATCGGCTAACATCCCCTGTACTCTTCACGGCACCTCCACTGAGGTTTTATTATGCCCATTGTACAGATGGAAACATGGAGGCCCTGGGAGATATGCAGTTTGCCCTGGGTTACAGAGACAGTTAACAGCAGAGCCCGGGTTAGAACCAGACGTCTGTGTGACGTCAATGCTGGTGTTTGTAACCACTGTGCTTTCTGGTACGTTGATGCTTCTCTTTCTATTAAACCAGATACAGACATAGTTTTTTCTTTTTCTATATATTTTTTAAATTTTTAATGTTTATTTATTTTTGAGAGAGAGAGAGACAGAGACAGAGACAGAGACAGAGCGTGAGTGGGGAAGGGACAGAGAGAGAGGGAGACACAGAATCTGAAGCAGGCTCCAGGCTCTGAGCTGCCAGCACAGAGCTCTATGCGGGGCTCAAACCCACGAGCTGCGAGATGATGACCTGAGCTGAAGCTGGAAGCTTAACCAATTGAGCTACCCAGGCGCCCCAGACAGATATTGTTTTTTCTATTGAATGCAGTGTTCAGCATCCTTGACATCCTTGAATGATGACGAGACAGAATAACTAACAGGGCTGTAGAATATCCTGTAACCCAATCGTCGCTGTGGCTTTAACGAGTGATGGGCTATTGCCACACCCTCTCAACAACAGTCGTATCCCTGCATTCACAGGGATGAAATTGGTTCAGTTAGCATATAGATTCTCACTCATGGTTGTCATTTTGCTTCCTCTTTCCATATCCTACTATTTTTAAATGGGTATAAGGAGACTTTGTTCACAAAGGAAGGCACATCTGACATTTTTATTTCCATACGAGTATGTCTAAAGTCACTGATTTAAAGTTCAGAAACAGGGGCAAAGTTTTGGACACCATTGAAAATAAAAATATTTCCATGTTTATACATTGTTGGTGTAGATTAAGCTAAAAAGAAAAGATACAATTTTGCCTCATTTGCGATCTGTACTTAGTGACACTGGGATCCCAAAGAGTATCGTTCTTAGTTATCCTGTCTCATTATCGTTCAAGGATGCCAAATGCTGTATTCGATTAGAAAAATTCAAGCTCAAGTTAAGAATTCACAAAAGGTGGTAACGGTACCCCCTACTTTGTGATGGTAATGTTCATGATCTATAATGTGCACAGGGGCATTGCCAATCACACATTGATATCCCCATTTTGTGGATGAGAAAACTGAGAAGCAGAGAGTTTAAAAGTAGTTTGGCCTAGCTACACTGATACTCAGGGCTTCTGACTTCAAATCCAGGCTCTTTGCCTTGCACATAGACCATGTTACCAGAAAAGAGACAGTTCTGGCTTGTTGGGAAGTGAGCCTCACCTATAACGAAAGACAAGACCTTAAACATTTTTGTTTTTCTCTTGGTTGAAGTTTGTCTCATACGTGGGCTACAGTGGAGAAAAGGCTTATTTTATCTTCGACTATAGACTGAGGCTTTTTAAAGTGGGTTTCAACGTTCTGATGGAGGTGTGTGAATAAGCTAGCCCTGGAGACCAGCCTGGGGAACAGAGGGCGTGGAGGTGAATAAGTCAACTTTTAAAGGCCTGATGGTTCTACCTCCTGAGAGCAGAGAGGCCTGAACACTTCTTGGAAGTCTTATATGGGTCATATTCAGCTTCAGAATGCTATTCTCTGATCATCCTGATTTCCTTGAAGTTAGGGCAAGTGACTAGGAATTGGTAAGAATGCTATCAACTTTCCAAAAATTCATAATAATCACTGCGTATATTTATAGAGTGCTTTCCAGTATACCAAAGTACTTTCTTGTATGTACCTAGTGATCCAAAAAAAATCCACAAGCCCAAACCCACCAAGATCTAAAGTTCATGACTTAGATTCAAGGCACATTCTTACTCAGTTTCTTCCTGTGTATATGGGGATAAAAACATCATACCCTGGCTACCTTGGTGGTGACTGCGTACTTTCGCACGATAGCTTAGGAGAAATCTAGGCTTCAGAAGAGGTGAACAAAGCAAAAGATTCCTTAGTTTGCCTAGAGAGGAATGGGCATAGGGAGGAATAAAGTGCAGATTAGAAAAACAACCATTTAAAAAAGTATTAATATATATTTGGAAGAGATCAACTCTTTTATTCTTGCTACATATTCATATCTGTCCGTCTTTTTTGACAAAGAGTAGGAGCTAATATTAAAAGTTCATTTAAAAATATACTTGAGGGGTGCCTGGGTGGCTCAGTCGGTTAAGCATCCGACTCGGGCTCAGGTCATGATCTCACAGCTTGTGGGTTCAAGCTGCGCGTCGGGCTATATGCTGACAGCTCAGAGCCTGGAACTTGTTTCAGATTCTATGTCTCCCTCTCTCTCTCTGCCCCTCTCTTGCTTGCACTCTATCTCTCTGTCTCAAAAATAAATGAATATTAAAAAAACTGAAAATATACTTGAAATATACAGTATCACAACAGTGAGATAATACCTTTTACATTACTATGGAAATATTGATGGTTACTTGAATGCTTATTATTAACGAAGTTAAATCTATCCCCTTTGCTTTTGATATTTGCCTGGTTCTTTTGTCTAGGTTTAAAAAAAATGAAAATAAAACTTGTGCATGGAAATATAATAAAAAATAAAACAGGTGTGTCTTTGTTTACTAGGAGAATCTTTTCCATTAGGAAAGAAACTAAAATTCTTGAGACTAGATTCCCCTTTCAGTATAATCAAATGTAAAATTTGAAGTCAGTTTTAAACCCCCAAAGTCCTGGTAGTTCTCACTGAACTTGGATCTATCCATGTAAATGTGTTAGGACAAGACATCTGGTTTGTAATGTCTCAGTATAAGCCTATGTTATTATGCAAGTTACAGGGTCACTGAACATCGAGGTAATGCTGTTTTCCCATCTCATTTCCATCTGCCCCATTTGTGTATCACACATTTACAAAGCATGTAGGCAAAACTACACAGAAGCAAGTGATTCATTTAGGCCAAGTCTGCCTGCCTACAGTTATGTGAATTGGGAAACCCAGACAGACAAAGCCCACGACAAAATCATATTCCAGAATTCACAGAAGCAGATGATTGTACAGCCAGTTGGTAATGAGAGAATTCTAAGCCCTTTCACATTCTAAGAAAAAAAAATGCAGCTAGTTAGGAACTGGGAGTAGATGTGAATTTTATCATCCGAAAGCACCACTCAAATTCACTGCACTAGCCTGCATGCTCTTGTAAACTCATTACTGAAGGAAACATTAGGAGTATAGACTTTGCTCTGTGTGTGTGTACAAGCACGTGTGTACAAATGCGTGTGTGTGTGTGTGTGTGTGTGTGTGTGTGTAGGAGTGGGAGATGAAGGAACATTTGACATTATCCTCTACTATTTGAAATTTTACACATTGTTTTTATTATTTTTATTTAAAGTTTTTTTTAATGTTTGTTCATTTTTGAGAGAGAGAGAGAGAGCGCAAGGGAGGGGCAGAGCGAGGGGGAGACACAGAATCCAAAGCAGGCTCCAGGCTCTGAGGTGTCAGCACAGAGCCTGACGCAGGGCTCAAACTCACGGACCGCGAGATCATGACCTGTGCCGAAGTTGGACGCTTAACCGACTGAGCCGCCCAGGTGCCTCGAAATTTTACACATTCTTAAGACAAGAGACCAGATTTAAAAAAAATAGTTGTCCAGATTCTTTTCTTTCTAATGTCACACCTTAAATTGTATCTTTGCCCAAGTGCTGAAACAGTTTAATTAAATGCACCTATTTCAATAAATTCCTTGGGCAAACAGACTACCACAGGGGCACAGAAAGAATGTGAACATTAATTGCATTTGAGATTAGCCCTATTGAATTAAATTCTCACGCACTGATGCCCTTTGTTCTTAAGCCATAAATAGTAGTTGTTTATATATCCAACTACAGATACATTTACTATACAATAGTCCTTTCATCAGTATGGGAAGGTTCAATCTGGAAAAGAATCTCCAATCTAAGTAAATAGTAAAAGAACCTCCTTGAAAATAACCCAGAAGGAACATTGATGGTCTATTTTATTATGTGTAGTGCTTTGGGGAGAAATAGCTGGACTCTTTGTCTTTCTAATAAACAAATCTTTAGGTAACTCCAGTTAAAAATCAGTTTTGTAATATACAATACCAAAAAAAAAAGATAAAACCAAAGTACCTAATAAAAAATTCAATTTGCTGATAGATTAATTAAATTCCCTACCTACCCAACCCTGACTGAATCTGTCCCAAGGGGGTGAAGTTGAAAGATGAGTTTGCTAATTAATGTTAATACGGTGAATGGCACAATTAGAACAAATTCACGAAAGAGCGAACGTCCCTTGGTGAGACAGTGAGGACGACAGGTGTACAGGGGAATTCTCCAAGTATGCACAAGCTATTTAGAACAGAACAACTGAAATTCTATTAAGTTTGATTTGACAATGATAATGCCTGAGGTAACTTTATAGAGAACTGTAAATCAAATATGAAATAACTATTATTTCAGGATTACTGTAATCACACTTTGATAACTTCAGTCCAAAACCCAAATCCTGAGAGGCTCGACAATATCTCTGGCTTTCCTGATCAGATACTTGTGTAATAAAAGAATACTTAACGTACCATCCTAACCCCTTTGTAAATAGAACAAAATAGATTTTCCAAAAAAATGTATATTTCCATATTATTCTTCTAAAATGTGTAACAGGTATAAAGATGACTGTGTGTATTTATTCTGCCACAAAAGGCCACAATTCTTCCCTCTCTGTATCACATTCCTTGCAATGTGATTTTCAGTTTCTCCCAGCAAGAAGAAAAGTGTATTTCTTTACTCCTTCATGCGGAATGTCTTGTGTCTTACTTTAGCTAATAGAATGCATGGAGGTGATGACATCTAGTTCTAAATGTAAGCCCCAGGGGGCTCCCGGCTGCTTCTCCATTTGACCTTGCCACCACCCAGTGAACACGGCTGGGCTAGGCTGCTGGAAGATGTCAGAGCACAAGGAACTGGGACAAGTCACCTTGGCAGAGGCCATCCTCAACCATTTCATTTTCAGCTTACCCCAGAGCTAACCACAGAAGCATGAGTGAGCCCAACAGAGACCAGAAGAACCACCCAAATGTCCCTAGTCCCAAAAGCAAACTTTATAAATCTTGACTAAATAAGTGATTAATTTTATATTAAGCTGCTTAGTTTAGGGTATCTTGTTATGCAGCAAAAGCTAACTGATACACACTTGCATAGAATTATTAGTTTTCTTTAAACGTTTACAAGATACTGTTCATACTGCCCAATTTGGAATGGTCACAGATGATGATGATGATGATGATGATGATGATGATAGTTATTCTTAATGATCTTAGCTACTCTGTATCTTTCTAGATACAAGACTTTTCCAAGTTAGAGAGAGAAAGACAAGAGCACAGGCTTAAATCCTGGCTCCAGTATTTGGTAGTACTGATAACTTAACAGATTAATAGATTAGATAGATAACTTAATAGTTAACAGATTAATAGTTAATAGTTAATAAATTAGATAGATAACTTAATAGTTAACACGTCTGTGCCTTGGCTTCCATGCCTCTGCAATGGGGAAAATGATAGAGCATATGTAGTAAGGTGTGTGTTAGCATTCGCTGAAATGAAGAGGTCATGGATTTCAACCACACGGTACATGTTTCCTCAAAATATGTTTGCTGATTACAATTTCTTAACGAGCTTCTGAGAAATTTACCTTGAGGGTTAGGAGTGATATCATTGCACAGGGTAAGATATTATGGGTGACATGTGGCAGATACATTTTAAACAGTTAAATGCAAATAGAACTATATTATTTTTTTTCTTATGCCTTCCAACGATTTTAAACACCTAATAATTCTTCGTGCTACCTGGTCTCAAGAATTCTGCGTCCTTCAGCTAGTGCCTGAAACAGTTGGGAAATTCAATTACTTCACGTAATTAACAACAATGATAATATTAGTATGTGGTCAAGTATTATAGATCTTACCCTGGAATCAAATGAGCTTCAAAGACATGAAGTGACTTTCCCAGGTTCACATATCAGTGAGCAGTTCAACAAAGAAGAGACTTAAGTACTGTTGACTTGGAGTTGATTGCTTTAGCTGTCAGAGACTACTTCTACCTAGCAGGCCAAGTTTCTCATACATATTGATGAAAGAAAAGAAATCACGACTTGCTTGAAATAAAGATTGAGATGTTAAACAAAAAAAGGTTGATTGCTGATCCATCCCAATGTGGGACTAACATGCCTATGATATTGAATACAAATTATTTTTTTAATAGGAAAACAGGTTTCCTACTATGACTAGTCGTCAGGCAGAGCCCATTTTCCCATGTTACTGAACTGGATGTAAAAAGTGCTAATAAGGTCCTCATTGATTTTGTAGACAATGAGAGATGTGGTTAGGGCAGAATTTAATGGTCACTTCAAAGCATGGTTAATTAGCCCCTTTCACCGAGAATATGTGCACATCTGCTAAGTGTAAAACATAAAAACTATATTGATAAATCTCTCACCCATCCAATGCTGCGCAGAATTGTGTGTCATATTGTGCTAGACTCTTCTCCCCATTGTAAATTGCTGCCTGGAAATTGCATTGGCTTTTTCAGGAACTCTGTTTGTATATAATAGGGCCATGAAAATGACGGATGTTGAGCTTGTGGTCTATAGGCCAAAGCCTTAAGAAGAATACTGGCTCTACAAGTTACTAACTCTTTAACTTTGGACAAGCCATTTAAACTTACGTGCATTTAGTTCCCCTATCTGTAAATTGGTGATAATATCAATTGCTTTGAAGGATTATTGATGCCCAAGGTAGTGGTAGTAGGTGCTGTTAGCACACTGAGGCCTTTCTAACTGATTCCCCCTAATATCCTCCTCCCATGCCAAACATAAATAAACTTCACTTTTGCTTACCTACAATTGTCAGGAATCACTCTTGCTTTTAAGTGCATTTTTCTTTAAGTTCTTACATTGGCATAGTATTTTTGATAGACTGAAAGTTGCAAAGTTTTTGGTACATAATCTTTATTTGCCTAATCTTGGTTATTGTATCTAAAAAACATCCAGAGTCTATATCCTGCTGTATAAATAAAGTCTTAATAAAGATTCATTTGTTCCTTTAGGCACCTAAAGTTATCATTTCAGGCACAGAGGCAACAAGGTCACTAACCTTTCCAGACTCTGCAAAAGAAAAACGAACAAAACAACTAAAGCCATGAGTCAAAGGACAGATTTTAGATTTTTAAAAAAATATTCATTTGACAGAAAGAGAGAGAAAGAGCATGAGCCGGGGAGAGGCGCAGAGGGAGAGAGAATCTCAAGTGGCCTCCATGCTCAGTGTAGAGCCTGATACAGGGTTCGATCCCATGATCCCAGGATCATGACCCAAGCTGGAATCAAGAGTCAGACACTCAAGTGACTGAGTCACCCAGGTGCCCCCAAAGGACAGATTTTAATACATGGCACATATAGAAAGGAAAGGTGGCCATCAGTGGCATTGTCACCACAGGTCATGTTTGCTTCAGATACGACACTCACACACAAACAAAAAGCAGTCCCTCTGTAGAACAACCAACAACAACAAAATGACTGCAAAGGTTTCTGATTTACACATGTAAACTCACTTATTCACTGAGAAATTTCTGACTTCATGAATAAAACAGTACTATGCTATAAGGCATCTTAAAGCTGTAATGCAGGCTTTGTAGCCATCTGTAGCTGGAGTTTTTCCGCTTGTGTGAAGGTATTTAGACTTTAAAGAGCAAATAAATAAAAGTTTATTCATAAGGTTTGTATTTTCGCTTAGGACCAAAGTAATTCTTCTGCATGATTTCACATGCAAACATACAGCTTTAAGTAAAGATGAAAACTTAGCTTTGTACTACTTGTGATCATTAAAAACATCCCACTCACAGTGTCCGACTCTGTGTTTTAGACAAATTCCAGTTCTACCTCTCTACCATTTATCTAGTTGTAATTTCATGAAGATAGGACATATGCTTTACCTTAAATGATCTAATTTTAGGTAATCTTTATCTAAATTGTAGGTAGTGTTGAAAAACAGCCATTACCTATGGTAAACCTTTTATTATAAAACATTCTAACCACATAGAGAAACAGAATAGCGTCAACGAACACCCTTTAACAGACCACCCAGCTCCGACAGTTACACGGTCTTTTGTCATTGGTTTTCCTAACACTGGATTTCATAAAATTTATGATATTCAGAAAGACTTCTGAGATTCCCTGCAATGATATTCTCAGAACCAGATCTTGGTGTCACTTTTTTTAGTATTGTTTGAAGAAAGTCATAGCAATGGAAAACAGAGCACTATTTTTCTTTCTGCTTTAAATTGAGATAAGACTTGCAGTGGATTTTTCTCATCAAGTTTTCTTTCTTTCTTTCTTTTTTTAATGGTGTGTTTCTGCAGGAGCATTAAAGTGTAGTCTGGTTGCAGATCAATATGGCACTGACTAAGTATAGATTTACTTACGAGGTAGACTGAGAGGAGCCATGTTGGACAAATGAGTAAATAATGTCTCTTAACAAGTTCATAATTATGTATTTATTACATGAGCTCTTCCACAAAAGCTCCAGGGAACTGTTATAGACCCTGCATAAACAATGCTCATCCTAACAACCAAACCATGTACTGGGAGCAGCCATGACATGAGGGGCAGCCATGACACTTGAAGGGAACAGATTAACATGAGTCATATTATTGCTTTTTCTTCCTTCTTGGGAAGGAAGATGAGAACAAATGAGGTTCAGAAGGTCAGAACAAAAGACTACAGAGACCAGGGAAACCTAAAGAAATTTATTTATCTTGGGATATTTCGGATGCGTTGGCTCAACAAGAAAGGGGAAATAAAATGTTATACATATCTATTATATAAAATTATGTTAATGTATAATTAAATATAAATGACACACGTAAATGATATATGTTGTGTAGCAATTCAAATATCATCTAAAATATTAAACCACCAAAAGTGGTGTTTTAACTGAGAAAAAGCAGAAGGCTAAGGAAACATCCCCTATACTTTGGTCTGCTTACAGTCACCACTTGATGCTTTGTGCATGCTTTCCTTCCTACACTGAATTCTTTCCCATCTTTTTCCCACCTTGAATTTCTAGTCATTTTGTAAGATGTAGGTCAAATATAATTTCCTTTTGAAAGCTTTCCCTAACTGATTTTGGCAGCCTGTCATTTCTCTTTCTGTTAGCTGTGTTAAGAGCTAACCTTTGCTGGGAATTCACCAATGTGTGAAGTTCCATATATGCTTTATCTGACTTATTTATCCAACACCCCTATGAAGTGGGCACTTATTAGGTCCCATTTCAGAGATGAGGAAACTGAGGTTTTAAGAGACAAAGTGACTTACCTAAGTCACACTTTGTAAAACTTTCTGTGAGAGCCCTTCTCAGAAATAATTTACCTCATAGGGCTAGTGGTGGTGGTGGGGGCGGGGTAGGATTTAAAATAGGTGTATGTTAAATTCCCTTCATTTTCATCTGCAAAGCTACCAATTGATTTAAAATGTGCCCAGGATTTGTTTTAACAGGTAGACACGCACACACAGAAATGACTGTCATAAAGGAAGAAGTTTATACTCACAGACACCTAGAAATAGGAGGCATGGAGTGCCACCAGGGTCATTCAGGAGACAGAAGGAGTGGGAGGAAAGCATGGTCAAAAGCCTCTATTGTGGGGACGCCTGGGTGGCTCAGTCGATTAAGCGTCCGACTTCGGCTCAGGTCATGGTCTTGCAGTTCGTGGGTTCGAGCCCCATGTCAGGCTCTGTGCTGACAGCTCAGAACCTGGAGCTGCTTTGGATTCTGTGTCTCCCTCTCTTTCTGCTCCTCCCCCACTCGTGCCCTGTCTCTGTCTCTCTCCCTCTCTCTCTCTCTGTCTCTCTCAAAAATAATAAACATTAAAAAAAAGCCTATATTGTGTTTCTTTAATGGGTGACCCATCGTAGATATGCTAAGTTTAGGGATTAAATGGTTTGAATAATTTCAGTGGGTTCTGATTTACAGAGCTGTCTCTAGCTATTTGGTACACGGCCCTGGGATGGTTTAAGGCAAAGGGAATACTGGCTTGATGTGTGAGAGTTTGATACAGGAGGTGGTTGGAGGTGTGGGCCCTGGATTGGCTGATCTGCATTTAAAAGACATGTTCACAGGCAAGTTGCTTACTGTGTTTAGGAACTAGGAGTCCAGGGAAGGGCAGTTTTTCCAGAATTAGCAAGGCTTCAAGATGTCAAAGAATCATAAAACGTTGAAAATTAAAAAACAAACAAACATGGTTAATAGGTTAATCTTACTAGAAAACTAAAGAAATACTACTGAAAATGGCTGCTTAGACTTCCTTCTCCGTTCAGCCCTCTGGTCTGGGTGTGCAGCCGCGCTTCCAGACTCTACCTACTAGACGCCAGTAGTGTGCCCCCCGCCCCCACAAATGTGAAAATCAATAATGTCTCCAGGCATCGCAAATGCCCCAGGGGTAAAATCACCCTGGGTTGAGAACCAGTGTTCCAGATGACTCATAGTTTAGTCTGCTCGTGTTTTCACATAGCTCCTCTCATTACGGATCCTGAAAGCATTTATTATTCATATTTAAAATGATTTTTAATGGCAGAGAAATGGCCTTATTCTCCCTGGTCTCAGAAAGGAAAATGAAGTCACAAAACACAGATTGCTAAACGGCAAATTTAAGACAAGGAACAGATTGGTCCAGGTGCATCTCTGTCTTGGACGGTAGCATAGAGAGACTTTCCCAAGCTGCCCTAGTTGTGCTTTGGTGAGAGAAGAAGGAAAGCAGGCCTGGAAACTTCTCTACGACTTGTTACCTGCCTAGCATTGTATAGGAAAGCTTGACAACAAATAGCTTCATCTTTTTGTTCTTTTTCTCTTCTACAAGACAGCAAATAAACAGACAAGCTCTAAGTTGACTGACATCAATACTGGATTTAAAAACAAGGCAAGCTTCACCATGACCATTTGAGATTTCCTATCATAGGATGGACCAGATGTTCACAAATAGAAAAACACATGCCAAGGGATCTGATGTACAACTCAGAGTCCCTTGACTTCTCACGACACCTGTTTGCTGGGCTCTGGTTAGCAGTCACCAAGAAACTATGCAGGTTAAGTTGGAGAACCACGCAGAAGCTTGGAAGAGAAAACCAAAGGCAGGTAAGGCATACATTTCATGTAGAGAACTGGTACTTTCAGCACACAATGGAATGTTTTCATATCATATTAACCTTGTTTTCCTATTATCTACGATCACTAAATACTTCACTCATTTCATGGAAAAGATTGCTATAAGTGATCTAGAGATGAGGAAACTGAATTTAAAATATGCCAACGTCATAGCGCGCCTGGGTGGTTCAACCGGTTAAGCGTCTGACTCTTGACTTCAGCTGAGCTCATGATCTTGCGTTTCGTGAGCGTGAGCCCCACAACAGGCTCCACGCTGTCAGTGAGGAGCCTGCTTGGGGTTCTCTCTCTTTCTGTCGCTCTTTCAAAATAAATAAATAAATAAATAAATAAATAAACAAACAAACTTCAAAAAATACGTCAAGATCTTACTGTGGAATTTTTGATTTACAAATATTTTGGATTCCCACTTTATTAAGTCATGTTTTGCCTCATAAATTGAGAAAAGTATTTGCTAAGAGATAAATGCTCATTAGAGAAGTACTTATTGAATGTGGGACTTGAGAATACAGTTCTGTACAATGCAGATTGGGCTCTACAAGAGTGAATAGAGTTTGTATTCTTAAAGGAAAGGACAGAAAACTGGAATATAACTTATTCTAGTGACAGAATTTATAAAAACCTTTCTCTCTTCACTTGCTCACGTGGTTCAGCCAGTGAAGGTAACTAACACCTTTGAATAAAATATCTGAATTTCATACTCATTAGGAAAATAAATTTCACACCCAAAGCTTTTATAAATTCAATTCTATGGGATGTAGTGTATCTGTGGCTATTATATGTGCTAGCGATATTGCACAGAGGCCTAAAAGGAGGGAAACCTGAACTAATTAGAACAATGATTGAAAAAAAGTTACTCACTTCTATGACCTGTGATATACTCCCACTTCAAAACAGATTATTTCAGTATGTGGTATAGTGAGAAATGGCTTATTGATTTATGCATTTTGTTGCTGTGCTTTTGTAGGCTTTATTTGGCATACTAAAGCAGTCACACCTTAAAGCTCTAAAATTTAGAGGATATATTTATTTCACATTGTGTGGAATCCACATAATTCTTAGTGGCTGTCCTGATTCTCTGGAGGATGAGGTACGTTTTTATCCACATTTGTTTTTGGTTTAAACTGAATAGCTACCCTTTTTGTTTATCAGCTTAAAGTATTTATGCATTGCAGAAAGCTGGAATTTTGTATATAGAAGGATTTGCCTAAGTTTCGGTTTTTTGTTTCTTTGTCTTCTTTTATATTGGGGTTACTTAAACCCATCCTTTCCCAGAAAAGGAAAAAAAAGTGTAGTAAAAGTATGAACTTAGCAAGTACTCACATTTACACTTAGTAAGTACACTTACTTAGTACATGTAAACTTATTGGATATACCTTCAAAGTCATACGCTTCATTGCATGATGCAGGTAACAGACACAGTAATTTTGCGGAGAACGTTGGTGAAAATGGAGCGGTGAATTCATACTTTAATGTACCCATCTCTGGTTTTAAACGCAGCAGCATCAGAAAAACTATATAAAAAAAGTCATAGAGATGAAGTGATATGAAATGTAAAAGAGTGACTGAGATATGGAGTAGGGTGGAGGGGATCCAGCATGCATTTGATGGGATTCCCAGAAGAAAAAAATGGAGAAGATAGCAGAGAAGAATATTTGAGAATTTTCCAGAAGTAAGGAACAACATGAGTGCTGAGATGAAAGTAATTGTGGTGTTACATCCCCAGCCCTGATCTAGCCTGTGTAAAAATAATTTAGAGTTGAAACAGTAATATTCGAATACTGTGTTGGAGGGAACGTCAACACAAGGTTTAAAATTAATGGGTATTGTCTTTCAAGTGAAAAGCACTGTAATAAATGCACTACCTTAATATTTATTATGGTGAATCTAAGGACAAAGGAGATTAAATATGACACATCATTTATTTTTTACAAACTCTGGAAAACAACAGGAAGTCATAATTTGAGATAATGTAATTGTATGAAGCTTCTCATTGCTTTCCAGAAACAATATAAATGCATTCTTTCAGTGATTCTGTTCACAATAATTGTGTGTACATGGTTCCCTTCTGAATTTTCATTGTTATTTTCTTTTATTTTCCAGACTAAATAGGATCTAGTGAAATCTGGATCTGCTAAAAAAAAAAAAAAAAAAAAAAAAAAAGAATTCTAGTACTATAAATGTAGGCCTTACTAATGAAGCCTATATTTATAAACGTACAAGTCCATTTAATCTACTACTGCATTGGGGCCATTTGTAATTACAAGGGCTCACAAAGAATGACCTGAGGCTGTCTGATTAAGGAATCTGGTGATTTTTGTCTAACACTATCGGTGATGAGGTGCTGAATATAGGATTGTTTTCTACCTATCATGGAGTTCTAGTTTGATTTCCTGTCGCACTAGAGAAAGGACCCATGTTCTCAGAGGCCTTCATTTGGAGCTTTCCCCTTCCCCTTCATTGGCCTCCTCCTCTCATCTACTTACGGGCTTTGATAATCTCACCTTCTAAACACCATCCATCCTTCTGAGGGACCTTCCAGAATAGACACTTCCATCCCATCAACCGGCCTCCCTTTTAATGAAATGTTTTTCCTGTCCAGCATTTCTTTGGCTAAACACCCTATGCTTTTTCTTGTATCTAAGAGAGCTTGTATCTTTTTATTTGAGAAATAAATACATCAATATTATTTCCTTTAGCTCTTTATATGCCAAAATACATCAAGGATTGTGTGCTAGAAACTCTTGCAAATTTACAAAAAAAAAAAAAAAAGTAATGTAGGATGGCCCCTCTTCTGAAGGAATTTACAGTCTAATGGAGGACATTAATTCATGTGAAGGAAACTAGAGCTACATGGCAATCCATGCATTAGAAGAGTAGAGAAACAATGATCTGTTTCATTGTTTTATCAAGTTTTTGTTCTATTTACTGTCTGTTACATTGACATCTTCGTGATGATTTTATTGGTTGGTTGATACAGTTAAGTAGGTGATCAGGAAATATATCTGGTACCTTTATCACAGTTTGTACCTAAGAGGAGCAGAACACCGAGAAAGGAAAGGCAATGAATTGTCTTTGCCAAAGGTGCTAAGATGTGTTTTGTGGGGTTTCATTTTCTGGATAACTTCAGCGGCCTGGACTGTGAAGTTACTTCCAGCGTTAAGGAAGCCAGGCTCAGGCACAAACAGTTTCAGGCGGGGTTGACTCCTGGTTTTTCCTATATTGACATCGCTGAGCCAGACCTCGTCTCCTCCCACAGCGCCAGTGTCAGCATATTCAGGAGGTGATTCATTTCTGTCGCTGCATCATAATCAGCCTCAGCATCCTATCACATAATGCATCACTGTCAGACCCCCTGACTCTTTGATATCTTGGTCCCTGTGAGAAGCCTAGAGATCAAATCACACCTGATAGCTAAATTCAGAGCCAGAATACCCTGCCTGAGGAAGTGAGCCAGGAGGGGCACTATTTTTGTATGCTAACTTTATGCAACCTCTCTGACAGTCCTTGATAATGTTGCAGTTTTGCAGGGAGCACCTTAATTTATTTGATGTTAATCACTTTGTTAGGTCCTGTAATAGAATCAGTCAGTTGTCAAGTGCTGCTACTTCTCATGTCACCCACGGAAATTTCCAGCACCGCTTCTCTCCTGCCATCGCTGAGGCACAGGCTTTACTGGACCTGGTCCCCTCATGCTTTGTTCCACTTTCCTCCAATATCCTTGTGCCTCGCAGTTCAGACTGAGTGTGGCTGCAGAAATGATTTTGGCATTCGTCATTGGCACAAAGAATACCTCAGAAGCCCTTTTAACTCAGTTATTCTTCAACTCTAGTCAATACAAATCATCCCCCAAACCTACACAAACAAGAATTCTTTTAGATATTAACACATCTGTCAACTCAATCTACCCATTGAGTTTATTTCTTCCAGCCCTCACGTAAAGTCGCTTTGTGCTCCTGCCATGTCTCTTAACCTTTCAATTCTGTACCATCAGATTTTGACTTGAATGGAGACACCACTAAAAATAGACTGCCTCTAGTTGAGCTGAAGATAAAGAACATAGGCCATCATTCCAAGTATCTCCTCCCAGCACAGTCTGCTCTATAATATGCAGCTTTACTGTCCAGCATATATTGAGAATGAAGCCACAGGCTCGTTGGGGCATGGGCTCTGAGTCACTGACGAATTTGAAAATAATTAATTGTTACATATCCTCACCTGCTCCACGTGGGACTCACAATTTACAAATACAAGTCACTTGTCTGGGGTTAGAGCTTATATCATATCCTAACTTTGGTCCCAGTGCTATACTTTCACCAGCCGAGTTAATGGCCTTAGGCACACATTTGTAGTCAGTTGATGGACTCCTGTGCTATTGCACCTAGAAGGGATTCCAGAGACAATTCATTTCAATTCCCTCAACTTACAAATTAGCATGTGAGGCCACCCAGCCTTGTGAGCTTGTGCAGTTAAAATATTATTTTAGAAATTCCTTTCCAATTCTTGAGCTCTCCTTGACTTTGGAGTTCCTAAAGAGCATTTCCTGAAGTGCATTTGGAGGAAGACTCTGGAAACTTGTAGGACATTCTTTTTTTTTTTTTTTTTTTTTTAATGTTTATTTATTTTTTTGAGACAGAGAGAGACAGAGCATGAACAGGGTAGGGTCAGAGAGAGGGAGACACAGACTCTGAAACAGGCTCCAGGCTCTGAGCTGTCAGCACAGAGCCCGACGCGGGGATCGAACTCACGGACCGCGAGATCATGACCTGAGCCGAAGTCGGCTGCTCAACCGACTGAGCCACCCAGGCGCCCCAAGTAGGACATTCTTAACACAGCAGAAACCCTGTCTTCCAGTTTTATGTGTGCTCCAGGAGGGCAATTTAAAGAAGAAAGAGGAAGGGCTAATTCATTGAACATCTACCAGGAGAGGTGCAACCAGTGAAAAGTAGCATTTACTAAGGGCTTGTCAGGTGCCAAGCGTGTCCAGAGTTTGTGTATATCATCTACCCACTTAACCCTCCAACAGCCCTTTGAAGGAAAGACTATTTTTACCCAATTTTATAGATAGGGAAACCATGGCCAAGTCACCCAGCTGGATTCACACCATCTTAACTACAGGAAATCTCAGAGTCGCTTTGTGGAGTGAGTGTTATTGTTTCAAATTTACAGATGAGGAAACTGAAGCTCCTAGGAATCGTGTGGGAGGTGAAAGTGAAAGTGAAGTGGCAGGATATGAATTCCAATCCACTTCTTTTCATTCCACCATGTAATCCTACCACGCATCAATCGAAAAACGAAGACTTACGACATTTTAACCCTGATCCAAAGGAGCTGAGTCCCAATCAATTTAGCATATTAACTTCCGGAGTAGATGCTTCAACAATATACTTGTCGCATGTTTGACTTTCCCTGCCTCTTTCCCTGTTGTGAAGGGGGGATAAGGCAGATTTTAGTCGAGATAGTAGGCCTGGTGAAGCCCCTCAGGGATAGTGCATGAATCTGACACCATGGCAGGCCTCCCCAGATGCCTAATGTGGCTTCCGGCACAGAGGCTGCCCAACAAGCATGTGGCAAATGAGATTATAATGCCAGCTGGGCATGTCACCGTCCCAAACTCTCCTCAGTGGGGTGGGATCCATGGCTTTGTCTGATTCATGAAAGAAATTTCCTTTGGGTTGTTATCTGGAGAAGTCCTTCATATGCTGGTGTTGGTGAATTTTAAGACAGCTGTGCCATAGGATGGAAGGAAAACAAAGATTTATTCTGAATACACTCAAGAAATACAGCTTCAGTGTGTGAATCCCAGCTCCAGCAGGGGGTTGAACAAACAGTCAGAGTATCACCACGGTCTTACACTGAAGATGTGTAACTTGTCAGAGCGGTGAAATCTCTTATGAAATGCGTGTTAGGGTGATACTGTTCAGGCAGAAGGCTGGTCAACAGTACACTTCCCTGAAGACATCTTTCAATTACAGATGCATTGCAATTAGAGATGGGAAAAGACTGGATGCAGCCACCAAGTGAATACAGCCTGAGATTTTATTTCCTACAAAACACTTTCCAAAATCTAGCCTGTAGTATTTCAGGCAGGAGGCTTGTCCATAATCATGTAATCCAAAGATCCCACTAATATCACTTGAATTTTAACTTATTTCAGTTACTTTTTTCCCAAGAAATATCTGTTCTCTAATTCTTTTAAGTTTGTTTGTTTGTTTGTTTATTTATTTATTTATTTTAGAGCACTCATGCATGTGAGTGGGGGAGGGGCAGAGAGGGAGGGAGAGAGAGAGAGAATCCCAAGAGGGCTCTTCGCCACCAGTGCAGAGCCTGATGTGGGGCTCGAACTCATGAACCGTGAGATCATAACCTGAGCCCAAACTAGGAGTCAGATGCTTAACCAACTGAGCCACCCAGGTGCCCCCGTTCTCTAATTTTATTAACTCATCCTCCTACTTTATTTTCCAGAATTGGAGAATGTTATTCTCAGAAGGACCCCCAGAAGATCATCTAGTCTATTACTTCTTTAGAGAAAGTGTATCTGAATCTTGGGGAGCCTGAGTTAGGTTTTTACTTGCTTCTCAACTCATTGCCTGAAATAGGACTTTCACATGAGCCCCAATCTACACCTTTGTATTTTATATAACCAGTGTTTGTCATTTTATAGATTGTGAATCTAAGTTTTTAGACTTTATAATTCTGGTAACAGAAAAATACTGAAAGAGCTACAAATGTTCACTATTATATTGTAAATAGAATTTGATCAGTGCCAGATCTCACAGCATAAAACAATGATTAGTGTTTTATAGGGTACAATTAAACTCAAAACAGTTTTTTTCCCCTTCAAAGACATCTGCATAAAAAGTAACATTCTGAAAACAAGTCAACATTTACAATGTTCAACATCAGCTACAAATATTTGCTCTCGAGGGCATATTGCTACAATTTTACATTTTTTTGGTAAATATTCCACTCACTGTTTTAATGCTAAATGTATATTTATCATGGGCGACCAAACAACATTTATAGACTAGAAACACAAAAGCAATTTGCCGAAGCACAGATACTATGTTTTATTCTTAGTCATGAGGTGGATTATGTCCCCACCCGCCATTCACATGTTGA
The DNA here is from genome assembly GCF_023721935.1 of Panthera uncia. Lineage (NCBI taxonomy): Eukaryota > Metazoa > Chordata > Mammalia > Carnivora > Felidae > Panthera > Panthera uncia. The sequence goes on along the minus strand of NW_026057576.1, from coordinate 63,473,907 downwards.
AGCCCCAACCCCCAATATGACTGTATTTGGAAATAAAACTTGTCAAGAGGTAATTTAAGTTAAATAAGGTTATAAGGGTGGGGCCCTTATCCACAGGGCTGGTGGCTCTATAAGAAGAGGAGTGCACAGAGGAAAGGCCAAGTGAGGAGACAGTGAACAGGTACCATCTGCAAGCGAGAGAGGGAGCTCTCATTAGAAACAGACTCTACTTTACCAGTACCTTGATCTTGGACTTCCAGCCTCGCGAGAAGTTCAAGAAAATAAATTTCCGTGGTTTAAGTCTGTGATATTCTGTGATACAGTTACCAAGTTCCCTTCATCGAATCTGAGAACCTGATAACACTCAGGGGGGATGGAGTGTAAGTCAAAATATGGGAAAGGTTTTGACCAAAGTCAGGATGAATGGAAGATCCCAGCAATGCTGAGGTTTTCCTTACATTGCAGAGGGTATCAGACATGACAGCATTTCGCAGAACTAGCTCCAAATCTTCCTATTCCTTCAATCCATTCCATCCTCCCTATAGCTTCAGTGACAGCATTTCCAATTTCCTTCCACCCTGTAAAATCAGACTTCTGAGATGCACAGGGAGTGGTATAAAAGCATTAAACCCCCCCGAACTTCCATATCACTGGTTGTAAAATAGCATAAAGCAACAATTATTTTTACCCCGTTAGAGATGTGGAAATTCTGTCATTTATCAGACATATCACCTTGCATCTGACTAAATCCACAAACAAATCCACATAGGGTATGCAACATACGTGTTTCCTTTTTCAATAGTTGATATTTCCTACTTCTCCTGTAACTTAGGTCAAAGTTCCAAATATGAAATCAAAGTTCCTTTTCACTCAAATGCAATACTGCATAGCAGCTATGAGTAGAAACACGAAATGAACCATATAAAGGCATATCAAGGAAGTGTCGGATAGGGTTATGCCAACTCTTACAATGCCAAGATTTTTTTTTAATTAAAAAAATTGTTCTTGGGACGCCTGGGTGGCTCAGTCAGTTAAGCGTCCGACTTCGGCTCAGGTCATGATCTCACGGTCCGTGAGTTCAAGCCCCGAGTCGGGCTCTGTGCTGACAGCTCGGAGCCTGGAGCCTGTTTCAGATTCTGTGTCTCCCTCTCTCTGACCCTCCCCCGCTCATGCTCTGTCTCTCTCTGTCTCAAAAATAAATAAACGTTAAAAAAAAATTAAAAAAAATTGTTCTTAACATTTATTTTTAAGAGACAGAGACAGAGAATGAGCAGGGGAGGGACAGAGAGAGAGGGAGGGAGACACAGAATCTGAAGCAGGCTCCAGGCTCTGAGCTGTCAGTACAGAGCCTGACGTGGGCCTCGAACCCACAAACTGTGAGATCATGACCTGACTGAGTCACCCAGGAGCCCCAAATGTCAAGTGGTTTCGATGAGCAGCCTAAAGACCACTAATCACTTGGGTAAAATTCTTCAGCTCGTCGCTTCAGTTAGTTCCAACTCCGACAGCAATCCGACTTGACAGGTTTACTGCAGTCCTTGGAGAAGTGGACCAGGCCGGACACAGCCTCAAAGGTAAAGGTCAATGTTGAGCATCCAACACCACCCGGTATCTTAAAATGAAATTTCCTGTTGTTACATTTGGACACACTTCAGTAGAAGTGCCTAAACATTTTTGGTTTCTTCTTCAGAAGTTACAGATTAATGACAGTTGACAAGAAGTAAAGGTACAATATAACGTCTTTATATAGCATGCATTTGGCTTTGTGGTTTTCAAAATGCAGCTGGCTTTGAAAACATAATTGTATGGCCTGTTTTCTGCAGCCAAAAAAAAAAAAATTAAGTTTTTGTTTGGTTAAAAAAAAAAAAACAAACTCTTACAAAAATATTCCTGTGCTTCAAGTCCTAATTACATTAAAAAAAAAAAAAAAGACAAAACAAAACCTCAAAAGGTTATTCAAGTTAATTGTGGTATGGAGTAGGGTCCAGTTCTTTATCTCTGATGATGACAAAATCTATTGCGCTGGGGACAGAGTGTGTCAAAGGCCATCTATCTTTTGACTGCAAAGAATGTTGAGGGTTATCTATTTTAATATGTCAGCATCAAAGAGAAATGTGTTTTCACAGCCTTGAGATGCTCCCACTGCAAGGGGCACACGCTCAGAGCATGAAGTGATTTGGGCTTTGCAGCCTACCCTAGGAAAGCCCACCCTTGCTTCTGCCGAGTGCTCATTTAATTCTGGCTGCTGTGGGCTCCCCTTGCATTCTCAGAGCAGAGCCTTAATCACCCCTGAAAATAGTTCTTCATGTGAAGGCAGTGAAATGGATTCTTTGCCATGTTTCTCAGAACGTGTGAGAAACATCTGGAATGACTTCTGAGATGTTGGCTGATTCGGACCACGTTGGAGGGGGTGCAGTGGGAGCCGAGTTTTCCCTCCTGTGTCTCTCATAGGTCTTACCATCTCTCTCAGGCACTGCATTGAAGTTTTACTTTTTTATTGCATTATCTCACTTAATCCTCATAACAGACTATGGGTTACCTTATCACCCTTATTTTTAATTAACTAGTTATTTATTTTTTAAATGTTTATTTAGTGTGAGACAGAGAGAAATAGAGAGTGAGCAGGGGAGGGGCAGAGAGAAAGGGAGACAGAGAGTCCCAAGCAGGCTCTGCACTGTCAGCACAGAGCCCGAGGTGGGGCTCAAACCCAAGGAACTGTGAGATCATGATCTGAGCCAAAATCAAGAGTCGGACGCTTGACTGACTGAACCACCCAGATGCCCCTCAGCCCTATCTTTTAGGTGATGGGACAGAGGATTTGTGCCTTAAGGAACTATCCCAGTTAGCAAGAACAGTAATATGGATATACATGCATAGCCTGACTCCTGTGAAAGGGAAGTCATTTGTTTCGATATGACATGTGATTCAACAGAATTAATTTTATGGATCGAAATCACCAGTCATGCTTCTATGTGTCTCAGAACTGCCAGTACCTCCTATACTTGTCATATACTGGTTGAGCTGAATTATTACTATAATCAAAATTAGGACCTTGGAATCTCAAGGCAATTTCTGTGCCCAGAGCCGTCTCTTTCTGGGGTCAGTTGAGGGGGGAATGCTTATGTTAGGTCTATGCAGGAGAGGGCTATGGGGGGAGGAGAAAAAGAAGCTGATGAGAACTGGAGTTATAATCCCTTTGAGGACTGGAGATTAGATGCCCGTAACAGGGCATGTGGACACCAGCACTCAGCACTCCCTGTCCAAAATGGAGCAACAGTGGGAAAGAAGAACTTGGAAGTATAAGGCTTTAGGGGCCACAACTATAGGACTAGTTTCTAGATCTTTTCTACTTCTCATATCCCTTTCCCTAAGGTTTGCTCTTGGTTGGGTATACGTGTGTGGCAGAGTACAGACACACACACACACACACACACACACACACACACACACACATTAGGGTTTCCAGGAAAAAAATAGAGGGCACTCTGTTAAATTTGAATTTCAGAGAAATACCAAATACTTATCTTTTAGTGTAATTATGTCACAGCTATTGTATGGTACACACCTACACTGAGAAGTTACTCATCTATCTGAAATTCAAGTTTAACTGTGCACCCTATATTTTTTATTTGCTAAATCTGCCAACTCTAATATATATATCCATACCAATTATACGTGTACATATATATACATGTATATTTGAAACCTATGTATCTATATATGCAATTATATATAACACTCCCTGACCCTAAAACCAGGTTAGCACCCTGTTCTGTTATGCTCCTGTTTATTTTCCCATATTTGTACTTCCCATATTTGTACTTTCCCATATTTGTACTTTTCCCATATTTGTACTTCCCATATATCAAAGTACTCACACTTGTTACATTATTTTCAATGTCTGCTTTTCCCACTAGATCAGAAAGTCCACAATGGCTATGACTATTCCTGTTATTGACTCAGAACCCAGCAGAAAACATAATTGATGAAATAAGAATGCAGCATATCCGTGAAAGCCCACATCTAGAATTTAGTCAATAGATCACCCTAACTATAAAGAGCAGATAGACTCTGCCCAACTGTGGACAAGAGCTTGAGTCAGCAACTGAAACCACTGGACAGATAAAGGACCTGAATTTAAAGGCATGACAAAAATGATTACGTTGACTTCCACATTTTTATCTCACTGATTTTGAATGAGCATTTTAAATGATTTTTCCCCCCACAGTACTTGGCTAGCACACTAGGCAACAGGTGATTTTTGCACACGGGCAGTTTTTCTATATGCCGACCAATACCCTGACCCCTTCTCGGCATGCCACACGTTCGCCAGGTTTGGTTTTGACAAGGTGCAGTGCACTCAGGAAGTTTCACTTTGCCTTGGAGTTCTGTTATCAAGAACGCCGGTTAGAAATTTTTATTTTCGCCAAAAGCATTCAAACTGGGGGATAAAAGAGAGGCCAGAAATGGAAACCTCCTCATGCTCCACATTACATTAGTGGCATTTTAAAATTACAACCTCGCCAACTTCCTTAAGGAATACTACATTTTTCATCTTCGGTGCCTGTGATTAAGTAACACTCACTTTGCACAGCTCCTGTGGTGACATAGCTCCATTACAAAGGCCTCCTGTGTGGCATTCGGGTCATTAGAAACTACACAAACTATTAGGAAACAGTAGCAGAGCTGCTAACAAATCCTTCGAATTATGGTTTCCTTGCTGACTGCCGCAAAGAATAAAGAGTGAACACACGATGGTTTTGGAGTTGAATAAAACAGTTACGTAGAAATACATATATATGAAGGAATCGCACTGTTGGATATAATTCTCAGAATGTTTTCCCATAGAGCTCTTAGCCTACCTTTCTTGATCCCCCAGATTAGGATTTTGTTTTTGGATTCCACTAGTTCCCTGGGTCACCTCACTCAATACCCCAAAGTTTCATGTGTTTGTAAATACAGGTTTCTTGGCACAACTTGCTGTCTGTAATGGTTAACTTTATGCGCCAACTTGACTGGGCTGAGGGATGCCCAGATAGCTGGTAAAATATTATTTCTGAGTGTATCTGTGAGGGTGTCTCTGCAAGATTAGCATTTGGCTCAGTAGACTGAGTAAAGAGATTCACCTTCTACAAGATGGGTGGCCATCATCCAACCCACGGGGGCCCACACAGAACAAAAAAGCAGAGGAAGGGGCTAATTCTCTCTCTTCGGGAGCTGGGATGTCCATTTTCGCCTGCTCTGGAACACTAAAGCTCCTTGTTCCCAGGCCTTTGGAGTCTGGCCTCAGACTGGGAGTTACACCATCATTCCCCCAAGTTCTTAGGTCATTGGCCTTGGATTGAATTATACCACCATCTTTTCTGGGCTTCCAGCTGATAGAAGACAGATCATAAGACTTCTCAGCCTCCATAACTATGTGAGCCAATGCTTATAATAAATCTCCTATTATATGTACCTATGTATATCCTATTGGTTCTGTTTCTCTGGGAAACTGTGACTGATACAGGGTCCTATACTGAATCTTCACTTTCTTGAATGTCTCTACTATGGACCTGCACCCCCAAATAGGGTTTACACTTCAACTTCAACCACCGACATGAAGACTGGGTGCCCAGCAGTGGACAGCACTGGAATGCATGGTTGTTCTCTGTGTACCGGGCATCACTCACTCTTGGTTGTCCAGACACATGAGGTCAGTTGGCCGCGGCCCAGTAATGGCGAAAGCAGGCTCTTCATGTGCCCGTGGACACTTAGGCACAACACCCTGACACACCTTGACAACACAAACTTTTAGCCTGCTTTCTGTGAGCTCATCGTAGGATGCAAAACACCGGCCGATATTTTACTGGCACTTTGACTAATCTTTAGGGGGAAATCTGGCTTATGTGGGAAGTGATTGACTATGTGGTACCCTTTCCCCAGAGCTAGTGTTAAACCCAGACCCCAGATGTGCTCTTGGCTTTCCATCTTTCCAATGACATATAAAAATGAGGAGGCACACACTCTGGGCTATTACAGATCTCGTGGCCCTGTTAGTAAGACTAGTAAGACTACTCTTGATATGTGGCAAAAAGCCAACATGGCGAGTGAAGTTCCAACTGCTCAAAATCCTTTGATACTTTATAGATTATTCTGTTATTTGCCCCCAGACTGACTAGTATGTGGTGGGGGGCATTGATCCGTTAGCATTCTTTTTCCCCAGAAGTGCCTACATTTCAGCAATGGATTTTAGCAACCTCTGTGTAAAATACTGTAGCATGCTGAAGTAAACAGGCGCTACGTAAAACACATCATTTGATGATTAAGCGGGCATTTTCTTGTAAACAAATTTATTTCTTATAAAATACATAAAGTTGTGGATTGTGAGGGGTGAAAGTAGGCGCAAAATATGAGAATGGATTTAATTTTGTGCTACATAGAGGTCTTCTAATTAAGTTACAAGAGGATATTCTTTTCATATTGATTCAGCACACAAACTTCTGTTATATACGTGAGGTAATTTAGTTCATGTGAGCATAATTCTTTTTTTTCTTTTATTAGCTGGGTTTGGTCCCTACATGCCTTTCACAGGTATTCTACTTTGTCTCATCAGTTCCCCTTGGAGACAAAATTCAGCATATCCATCGCAGAAAAGGAACTTTCCGTGGGGAGCTCCTCAACAGAGGAGCCAGAGGGCCTGTGGGGACTGGATTTATATAAATGGAAAGATAAGTCTCAATTTCTTTGCTTCCTTCAACCTTGCCTCTCCTTTTTATTTTTTTTTATTTTCAGCTTCAGGTGTTTCTTGTCCCCTGCTTTAATCTAAGCTTCATCCAAACGATGACAAATTGGGAAAAGAGGCCATTCCAAGGCCATCACTCGCCCTCCTGATTCATGACAGTCTGGGTCTGCCATCCCGACTCTCTCAAGAGCCTCTTCAGTCCCTTTTTAAGTCCATTCCACACATTGCCAACACCTCCCCTCTGCAGCTAGACACTGGTTCGAGTCATTTAAAGGCCAGCAATCCCTGAGTCACACTTAGCAAGCCCATGCTGCCCACACTCCCATAAAATACCAAGGAGCTTGTCACAGACTCTCATGAAATACCAAGGAGATTTATATTTTAGACTTAACACAGGTAATCCTCATCTAGGTTTTCCAGGGATCAATTCATTTCTTATAAAATGCTCATGGCCCTGCTTATGGGCGCAGCTTTCTGCAGGTGTGCAAATACTGCGACAGCCCTCGTGCGCCACGCCTAAAACCCAGGCCTCCTGTTCGTAACTGCATCTGAAGGGACGTTTCCTTGTTCATTTCTTTGGGAAATAATTCCAAACTCACAGAAAAGTTCCAAAAATGGTACAAAGAACACTTATATACTTTTTACCCAGGATCATCTATTGTTAACGTTCTGCCTCTTTATCAGTTCTTCTCTGTCTCTCTCTGTTTTATATATGAGGGAGGCTATATATACATGAATACCTTCTATGAATATATACAACTTATGCTATTTGAGGATAGCGTTTGAGAACATATATGAGTGAGGACGCACACACATTAATAGTTCTGTGCTACTATATACAACTTATACCATTTGAGGGTAAGTTGCACACATTGTGACCCCTCACTCTGTAATACTTCACTGGTATTTCCTAAGAATATCTTCTCACACACCCTCAGTGCAGTTATCAATCTTAGTAAATTTAACATTGATATATACTTATACCTAACCTACAGTCTGTATCCAATATCCAACTTTGTCAACTGACTCAGTAACCCCCTTTATAACATTTTCTCCAATGCAGGATGCAGTCTACCATCATGTGTCATATTTCTTGGCTTGTGCCCTTAGTCCCCTTTAATCTGAAATAATTTCTTTGGCTCTCTTTGTCTTTTTTTGTGACATTGGCATTCTTGCAGAAAATGGTCCCTCATCAGGATGTGTTCAAGGGAGGGGATGAGACTGGTGGGGAGAAGGGACATTAAATGCAACCATGTACTTTGAACAGTTAATGTACATGATAAAACTGGGGCAAGAGACAATGGGGCCAGCCATCTTGCACATGGCTAGTTCTTCAAATCAAACCATCTTTAGACTGCTGCATCTTGGCTTTGCATTGTATGTAGAACTAAGAATTACTCAGCCCACTCGGTTATCCTGTTTATTATGGCAGACGTGAAAGTGAAAGCATCCGGCCACCTGATAACCAAGTATGGGAAGAGAGAGAGAGAAGGGCGAGTAGAATGGGAGGAAGGGAGGGAAGGTGGGTGGGAGGCAGAGGGTGAGGGAGAAGGTAGTACCCCCATTAATTAAAATGCACACTGGGACCACTTCGTGTGCCAGCCATTAAATAGCATGCCTCAGCAGCCCTTGAGCATACCACTGTGTTTTCAACAGAAAATACATAGGAGATCCTCCTAATGTTGATGTCTTCTCCCCAGGAAATGCACATTCTTCTTGCCTCAGTTGACAGGGTAAGGATCCCTCTGCTCTTGTGTGAACCTCACATCTCTTTTTTCCTCTTCATTGTCCTCCCCCAGGCTCGTTTTGTACAGAGGAGAGAAAGAGACTCTGTTCAGCATAATTAAGCCACCCACACACAGATTTACCAAGCAGAAAACAAAGAATAATGAAGAAAACATCTGCCACCACCTGGGCAAGTGATGTAAGCAAAGTAACGGGGATGATGCCTATGTGAGCGTCTGTGTGACAAAAGGTGAAGCCTTAGCAACAAACATTAGGAACCCCTATAGCAGCATCAGTGAAAGTGAGTCATGGGGATGCTAATCATTCAGCGGCAAACCCTGGCTCTTTTCTCCTTAGCAGTAGAGGAGAGTAAAGCAACTATGTGATCCAAGGGAGAGAGGATGGTTTCGGAGTCACCTACTAGACTGTGACTTTGGGGGAGGCTCACCCACATGTCTGAGCTCCACTTCCTTTAGTATTAAGGGGAACGAAATGAGGTAGGCAGAAGTGCTTAGCAGAGGCTCTGACAACCCAGTAGGTGAGTGACTCACGTCAGCTCCCGTGTGAGGACTGGCTGCTGGGGAGCAGACCCTGAGACCACTTGGCTCCATGTGATTTATGGGGGAGCCAAAGAGGCACACAGAAATGGACAGAGACAGATGCTCAGCAGGGCTGTGGTCTCAGCTGGAGACCAGTTTGAGTCTCATCCCCAGGGGAGCTCTGGAGCTTGGACCTGGTCTCCAGTAAGACTAGAAGGGCCAGACTTTTGACCCTAACTCAATCAGTCCCAAGCGGTGGGCTGGGGGAGGGACAAACACAATGGCTCCCATCTGCATTTCTCTGAAGGAGGGGACACCTGTGAGCAGCCCATCCCTGGGGGCTGGGGGTGGGTGAGGGGGTGCCCTGGCGCCACGAAGGGATCTGAGCAGGCACCACGGCATCTACCATAGTTCACTTCTCCCTTCTCACCTAAAGAAGGAAACTTTGTTTGTAACTGAAATGGATTCATATTATTTTTCTTATTTTTGATAGAAAGAAGTGACCACTCTCATCACAGAGCTCTCTGAGGCATGCTGGGTTAATTGATTCCGTTGCGACAGTCTTTTGTTATTGATAAAACTCCTCTGGCCCCCAGTACAGATAGTACCAGCCACAAGGAATGGTGCCCATTCCCGTGGTCAAACTTCAGGTGGTCCCGTGGCCCTCAGCGGCACTGACCCACCCCAGTCCCCAGGAAGGGGTGCGGAACAAAAGGGCACGGATGTTCAAAGTTGCTTTCAATTACGCCACTCTCCTCTTAGTGTGACTGCCCTGCTTTCTGGCTCAGCATCATTAGTGCACCACCACACCTTACTGCACATTCCCATTTCTAGGTCACTGAGACATGACGTGAACATCACTTGCAATATTCATCCTTTTCTCAGAGAACTGGCAGGGGGATGGAGAAGGGCAAGAACATGGGAGCAGTGGCTGCTGGGAGGGTGGAGAATTCATTTGTATTCATTTCTCACCCTGTTAACGGGTATGTCACTTTTCTACTAGCACAGTCTGAGGGCTTGTTTGCGGTGTGAATCTAGCAATTACTTAGCTCATCAGAGGTAATGCGTCCCATAACACGATATAGACACTGGTCAAGGCTGGGTCTCGGAACCCACGGATAATATTCTTATTCTGTATTATAAGGTATGGCATACACAAATTAATTGTATTTTTCTTTGACAACGAAGTGTGTATCTGACGTGTATTATAGCACCACACACACACACACACGTGCATATATATGTATATATATTTCATATAGTTTTCTTCTCTTATTTTTGGTCTTTCTCTCTTCACTGGACTGTAAGCTTCATTATGGTGGAGGTTTTGCCCATTTGGTTCGCTGTTGTGACCTCAGCACCTAGAATAATTGGTCTTCTGGGTTCCACAGTGGATGCTCAATAAAAATTTGTTGCATACACAAATTCATATTAAAATCAAATCTTACATTCGAATTGATTTTAGAAATTTGGGGATGATGGTAAGGTGCTTTATTTTTAAAACAAGCCCTTGTGTAAATTAGTAAGACTATTTTAAAGGAGTACATTTCTAGCTGAGGTGCCCATAAAGTTCAGTTATGCTTTAGGCTGAAAAAAAAATGACTTATATGGCCTTCTACCTTCTGATTCATCATTCTTTTTCTTAGCTGTATCAGAAATTTGACTCTGTAATTTTTGTTTTGATCAATTCGATGTACAATGAGTGGAGCCAATCAAGCTTGAAAGTAGAAATTTAAATTAGAATTCCAAGTATGCAGGTGATACGCTGCTTAAAACATGCCTGCCTCAGTTTCTTGTAACTATTTACTCAAGACTTCCTTTTAAAAAAATATTATTATTTTTTTAAAGGTTTATTTATTTTGAGAGAGGGAGAGAGAGCAGGGAGGGGCAGAAAGGGAGAGAATCTCAAGCAGGTTCTGCGCTGCTTGAACCGTGAGATCATGACCTGAGCTGAAATCAAGAGTTGGACGCTTAACAAACTGAGCCTCCCAGGTGCCCCAAGACTTCCTTTAGAAGGAAGGTGCATATGTTGCCTGAAGCAGAGAGACTAGAAACCTTCTTTTTATATAGTTCTCTCTTTCCAGTTTTTTTCCCCAGTTTTTTTTTTTTTTTTTTTTATTACATTGAAAGAAAAAAAAGTCAAGGAGGGGGGGGGCAGAAAATAGGAGAGAGAATCCCAAGCAGGTTCCATGCTCAGTGTGGAGCCCAATTCAGGGCTCAATCCCACGACTGTGGAATCATGACTTGAGCCAAAATCAAGAGTTGGACACTCAACTGACTGAGCCACTCGGGTGCCCCTCCAGTTTCTTTATGAAGTCAAAGGAGATTGACTGCCGGATCTTCCAACGTTGTTGTTCCAAGATAGGTTCATAACAACATGGTGGACCTCTATTTCAACAAAATTACATTGGCTAAACATTAAAAGATTGCTGAGTGAATATGCAATATATTTCTATATTCACATTTGTAAATTAAACTATACTTACACTCTTCTCAGTTTTCTTCTGGGAAAGTTTTGTACTTCTATGTTTTTAAAAAAAATTCTCACTTAAAAAACTTTTTTGATACACTCTTCACTTCCAGTCTCTTATATTTGAAACTATGGCATAAAGATTTGTCCTAAATTAGTAATCAGTAAAAGGGCGGCCTATAGTATATAATATGATGCTTCTTAGAATGTCAGAGATGGAAACAACTCCAAGATGATCTAGTCTGAGCCAATAATTCCACAGAAGAGAATGGAAGCCTGGAGAGAGTCTATTGCCCAGTTGTGATTAGACTTCTAGTTGGTGAGACAGACCACACCATATACCAGGCTTCTGATTTAAAATGTAGTGCTTTCCCTAAAAAATATCTGAAAACATAACATTTTCCTAACAAGTGATTTTCTATAAAGATGGAAAACACGTTACATTTACTCCTCTCTCTCATTCATTCATATATTCATACATTCATGCAAGCCTACATGTTTTTATTGCTACCTATTGCTGCCTGGAGCACTGAGCTCCACACTAGGGATGCAAAGGCAATGAGGTTGTAGTTCCAAAACAACAGGTTCCCTGTGTGATGGAGGGCCTCCTCAGAAACTACATCTAACAACCACATTCCTTAACCTGTTCCACCTTTCCCCCCTGGTTTGAGTAAAACTAATCTCCACAAATTTCTAGCTAAGAGATGACACGTAGCATATGTCAGCCAACCACATGCTTTGGGGTCTTTAACTGAGCATGTTAAAGCATGTGTGTGGAGCTTCCAGAATGATTATGATAATAACATAAAAAATACACTGGGAAATAACAAGTTTTGGTGAGGCTGTGAAAAAGTCAGAATATTTGTTATATTGTTGACGACAAGGTAAAATGGTGCAGCCACTGGAAAATAGTTGCTGGTTCTTCAAAAAGTTAAATATAGAATTACCATAGTACCTAGAAATTCCACTCCTTGGTATAGGCCTAAGAATTAAAAACAGGGACTCAAATGGGAACTCACATGCCAATGTTCATAGCAGCATTATTCACAATAGCCAAAGACTCAACGGCAGAAACCAAAATGACCCAAGTGCTCATCAGCAGATGAGTGGATAAACAAAGTGTGGTGTATACAGAATGGAATGTTACTTAGCCATTAAAGGGAATGAAGTTCTGACACATGCTACAACATGGATGCACCTTGAAACGATTACACTTGGTGAAGGAAGCCCGACAAAAGAGGACAAATATTGTAATAATCCCAATTAGCCCAGGCAAGTTCATAGAGACAGAAAACAGAATAAAGATTACCAGGTGCTAGGGGGAGGTGAGAAGGAGGAGTTAATTGCTTCATGGGCATGAAGTTTCTGTTTGGGATAATGAAGAATTTTGGAGCTAGACAGTGGTAACGGTTGCACAAAAACTGTGAATATACTTAAGGCCACTGAATTGTATACTTAAAAATGGCAAATGTACGTCACAAATGCTTTGCCATAGTAATAAAAAGTAAAAAAAAAATGTGTACGTGGACCATGTGTGATCATTTTGGCTTTTAACTGTCTTGCTTGTTACTAGTCAGCTCGGAAGTTTGTCTTCTAAATATCATATCCTAACTGTGTGTTAGTCAAATCACTTGATTTCCATGTGCTTCAACATCTTTATGGATAAAATGGGGAGAATAATATTTGTTTTTCACAGGGTTGTGGTAAGGACTATGCGTGTTAATATATATGGAATGTCTATATATGATAAATAGCTTGAGCACAGCGAATATATGCTATTATGATTACTGTCATTATCATTTTATTCTAGCCCTTATCACTCTGTGTAATCACTGCTATTTACTTGTCTCTATCCGTCTTGCACTGGAAGAGTCTAGCCTAGGTCTGGCTTAAAGAAACGACAACTGAGTGCCTACATTCTTTATTAACTATATATTTAAACATAAAATATACATGATGTGCCTACTGTGACCAACGTACTTCTGAATGTTGGGGTCCTAGAGGAATGACAAAGACTTAGCAGATAACGTTTTTGTATTGTACAGAGCTGTCAGTGGTAGGGAAGACGCACATTTAAATGCAATTCTTTTGATAAACACATTTCAAAATAATCGATGAGAAATGGCAAGCCAAAAATCTAAAATAAGACAATAAAGATGAAAAGCATGTGATCTTATATTTCAGTGTTAGGCTTTTTACCCAATAAAATTCTGGCAAAAGTTATTGTTGATAGAAACATTCTAATGGGCCACCTAATAAGCATAAGCAAAGCCTAGTTCTTATCCAAGGATCTTGGAATGACCAATAAACCCATACTAATTTTCTCCTACCTTCCCCTCTCAGGAAACACATGAAGGTGTAATCTGCATATTTTTAAAACAGACACATAGAATGTTCTCTTCATAGAAGCACATGTGTTCAGCTCCACACATAGCAAAACTCAGGGATGAAGTGCATATACCTGCAACCATGGCAGGAGCCCCACACCTGGAGCCACCTGACCTCTGTCCCCCCCCCCCCCCCCCCCCCCCCCCCCCCCCGCCCCCCCCC